>NC_092337.1:255015000-255260000 GCF_046630445.1 Rutidosis leptorrhynchoides
CATCAAATTGAAGCTAGTGATACTAGGAACACATTTAATACATGCATTTATAACTTTTAACAACATTCAAACAACCAAATCACCAAATCAAACACACCAAAGTTCATACTCAAGCTAATTACTTCAAATAACGAAATCGAGCATATAAATCATATATTCATGTTAGACTTGAGCCATAGACACTAATTAACAACTTTATAACTTAAAAACATCAAGAACACAAAATCTAGTGATTTTAGAAAGTTACCCAAATGAGATGTAATCGGTATGGAATCGAAGAGGAAGTTGCAAGGTTTCCAAATATGAAATTAGTTTAGATTAAAGCTTGCTAGATTTTGATTAGATGATGAATCTTTGAAATGGTGTTTGAGAGAATTTGTGAAAGTATTAGAGAAAAATGGAAAAGAAAAGAAATAATGAATGGAGGAGGAAGAGTGTTGACTCTTTGACCTAGTCACCTCTTTGCTCCTTTGTCAAACTTAGTCCCTCAACTTTGGAAACGGGTGCGTGAATTACCTAAACGAGATAATTTAAAACGCGTATTAACGGGAGATGTTATAAACATATAACGGAGTTTAAAATAGTATAACGGAAAAGTAAACGGAAAAAGGCGGGATGTTACAGAAAATATGTCATGAATGACTCCATGTAATGTCTTTTTCAATTAGCAAATACACAGCGAAAGCATTTTTAATATCTGAGAATAAGCATGCTAAAAAGTGTCAACCAAAAGGTTGGTGAGTTCATAGGTTTATCATAAACAATGATTTTGATAATAATAATAATAGACCACAAGATTTAGTTTGAAGTTGACTGATATAGAAATATCAATCTAAAAGTGTTGCTGCAGTTTGTAATATCGCAACTAAACAAAAGTTACTCCATGACACCTTGTACTGTCAATGTCGTTGAATCATTATTATGTAACCATAGACAAGAGGTCAAATGGTTAGAGACGTTACTCTCAATAGCGCTATTCACAATGATTAAGCTTGCCAAAATTCCAGTAATTGACGATATTACGGTAGGGATTTAGCATGAATCAAAGCATGACAACATAATAACAGTTGAGTACTTGTGTCTAAACGTAAAGCAGTTATAAAAGTAGCGCATGTATTCTCAGTCCAAAAATATATATTGTAAAAGCAATTAAAAAGGGAGTAAATGAAACTCATGATACAATATTTCGTAGTAATTATACGTATGACGGCACTGAACAAGTGCAGAGTTGGCCTCGGATTCACGAACCTATATCAGTTATATATATTAAAACATATAATAATATTTAAAAAAGTTTTTGTATTAATATTATTAATACACTTGTTATATTAGTAATTTATATGTTATATTAATAAATAAATTAATTATAATTATTTTATATAATTTAAATAAATAAATAATATTTATATATCAGATTTATTTATTTAAAGTATTTTAATTTAAAAATATATATAGTATATGTCATTTACTATAATATTATATATTAATGCTTAGAAATATTAAATAATGTATTAAAACTTAATATTAACGTAATGGTAGTGTATTTTTATATAATTAATATTTATTGCAGTAATAATAATAATAGTAATAATAATAATAATACTAAAAATGATAATAATAATAATAATAATAATAATAATAATAATAATAATAATAATAATAATAATACTTATATTGATAATAATAATAATAATAATAATAATAATAATAATAATAATAATAATAATAATAATAATAATAATAATAATAATAATAATAATAATAATAACTACCTCAAAAGAATAAGCTCCAAAAGAATAACTGCCATTGCCCGAGCTCGAACTCGAGACCTCTCGGTTAGACACAAACACCCCTATCCACTGCTCCAATGTTTTGTTTCTTATCTAATTAGAATTTTTATTTCTTTTAACACGATTTTTGTTTTCATCTTTTTCACTAATATCACCACAATCATCAATATAAGACGATCGATCTTGATGATCATCATCATTCTTTATCCTTACGTATCATGGTTTTCTTATTGTAAGTTAACTATACTGCAGTAGTAGTAGTTCGATTGAAACAGAAAAATAATTGTAACAGCAGCAGCTCGGTATAGTGGAGATCGAACAGAAATAACAGAAAAGAAACGAGCAGGTGGTGTTTGGGTATCGATCGACCTGTAGCAGGTTAATCATGGTGGTGGTCGTTTGGATATTTATAGCAGTAGCAAGACTTATTAGTTCGAGCAGGAAGCTGTTATATTAGCTGTAGCAGCTCGTGGTTAAAAATGGTGTGGTTCCAGCTGGTTCACGAAGGAGATACAGAGAAACAATAATCAAAAAACAGCAGCTGCAGTACTAGCAGTCGAATAACAGAAGAAGCAGTAAAATAGTGTAATCCATGGCAGTTTATGTTGGTGATGCTTGGACAGGAGAACAACAGAAGAAACTGTGATGGTGGAACAGAATATACTCCAGTTTGAGGACTGAACGAGGTGGCAGTTGATTAGAAGTGAAAGATAAAGGTGGTAATAGGTGATTCTTGCAGATGTTAAGTGGGTTTCATAAAAATGATAAAGGTGGTGATCGATTATCATGAAGGTGGTGGTGTTGCTGTTATTGGGGATTCACGTGGGTTACATTAAAACAGATAAGTCGAGTAGCATAACATTAATTTCGATGGTGTTCAGAAACAATGGTACATGATCAAATTGACAGCGTGGGTTTGAAATGGTTTCTGATGGTGAGTTCTTGGTTGTCTAATGGTGATGGTTTCACGATGGAGTGTTCGTGAAGGGATTAGGGATATTAGTAAGAATACATCAAGTTTTGATTTTGATGAAAGATTTAGTTGGAAGCATTACTTGTTTGGGTCTGTAGAGAAACATGAATGGAATCATTATTTTTGGTGTTCTATGAACTCCAAAGTGAAACAAGTAGATGATGAAGAAAATTAAATCGAGATAAATATTTATATTATTTAGTTAAATGTGTGAGAATTATTTATTTAGTTAAATTATTAGGAGTATTAAAGCTTATTTCTATGGATTTGGACAGTTGTATATAGTGGGTGTTAAAGTGATTTTGTCTATTCCTATCATTTATGTAATGTAGTAGTACCACTTAGAAAGCTAATACATATTTAATAGATAGTTAGTGGACGTATGAAACAAAAAGAAACAATAATGCATGAATGTGAATGTAAGTTGTCTGTATGTACATATATTAATTAAAAGTTAGTAATAATTAGTATAGTGACATCCCACTAATATCTATCCAAATTAAAAACGTGTACTTTCTTGTGTCATTCTACCGACAATATTTAGGGGTAATATTTCGTACTCCATTGTTCATCAGTGGCAGGTTATATGATGTTTAGTAGAGCTCCATATAAACGAATAAGATTGAATATAAATAATAATATAATAAAAATGATAAGGATGGTGACTATAAATCTAGTTGTAAAGTGATTAACTTTTTATATATAAACTAATCCTAACAATAAAACTACTAAAAAATGACGAAAAGATGCACTATCATTAATCTCCATGTGAATGTCGGTAAGCCTTGTCATCAATTCACACTTAAACTTCACTAATTAGTATCTACTCATTAATTTTGTTATTAATTATTAGCATTCATACCTTATTTAATTTAGAAACAAAAATTGATTGTGAAGTAATAATACTGTTAGATTATATGAATAATTTTTTTCACATTACATTTTATACATCTAAACATATCTATTTACAAACAGTTGTTCGTGAATCGTCTCGGTCGATGGTCTCTCCCAAACACACTCAGCCGTAAGTCTTACACACTTGGTCGATGGTCGAGTCGGTCGGTCGAATGTCTAGAGACAGTCTGCTGACTGTCTATATCTGCAGGTGGTGAAGAACAAGATTACGGGTTTCACCCAAAATCGACAATTCTTGCTCTTGAGCTCGATTATGACCTCAAAACTGACCAAATCAAAGACACTAAGCATGTAAAAACATAAACCCATAAGATTTTGACTCAAACAACATCAAATCTAACCATTTTGACCCAAATTACACACTTTGTAAAACTTACACAAAAACCCAAATTTCTCAAAGTTCAAAGTATGAAATTCTATGATTCTCACCTTGATAGAATCAGTAACTCACAAGGAACAAGATGGTGTAAAAGATTCGAGCTCAAGAACAAGGATTTAAGATTAAGGTTTTTGTTAGGTGAAGAGATGAAGAACGAGGATTTGAAAAGACTAGTCTAGAAATGGGAAGAAGAACACATCACTAGTCACTTAATTATGGTTAATTCTCGCACTGTGCAACACATGGATATTTATCAATTATCTTATATATATGTTTCGTATGTCATTTGGAGACCCAAAGGTAGTCCAAATTAAATAAACAAACTTGTTCTGTGACCCTTGTCACAAACTGGTCCTAACCACAACATTAAATAATAATAAACATTACATAAAAAATAAAAGAATATATTAACACAACACAACTTAAGGGCAAACTATTTATCTTATAGCTAGGCCCAGTTGAGGATGTTACATAACCTGTCTTCACAAGCCAGCCAGTTTATTCACAAAACCATCTGCTGGGGTACACATTTCTCCTCGTTATTATCTCAAATTTTAATTATGTCACATCCTAGCTTATCACTAAGTGTTGGATTCCAACTCAAATAAACACTAGACAAATATTCCCAAATCTTTAATTAAAACTCCTAAGTGTGGGATACACTAGGAATATTGAGGACAATGTTCGTCTAAGTGTGGGATGTTGGTATATTATTTTTATGCTATATTAAAATAACCCATTACAAAGATTCCAAGCTCTTAAGCCAAATTTAAAAATTTTTAACAAGAGAAAGCCTTTACGAAAAAGTACTTTCGAAAGCCTAAAACATTTGTAAATAAAAATAAGGCTTAAGTAAGGTAAAAATCTTGTTGAGACGAACCGAATCTCTAATAGAGCATTGCATGACTAGGCATTATCGACCTAAATTGATATGGTGAGGAACCCAAATAAGACCATATGAGCATTCATCTTTAATGCTTTGCTATTTTCCGTTGAGAGTGCTGATGTCTGTACTCAGAATCATAACTTGCTTTAGATCTGCATTTCCGAGTAACGAAATGTGATTCGTGTATAATTAGAAGAGCTAGCCATTTGTCAAAATAAGCCTTCCACACCTTCACTACTTCTACCAACCCATCATTTCCATCATCTTTACTATCACTCGAACAAAAACTAGAAAATGAGATTCCTTTCGAAAACCCGATGTTATAAGCCTCTCAAGTATCATGGCAAAGGTCTTTGTTGGTTGAATGTTGGTTAATAAACTAAACAATAAACTTAAGTATAATTAATCAAAGTGTAATCAACCAAAGAATATGTTTTGATGATGACACACACATACGCATAAATGATGACTGACATCTTAACATAAAACAGGCAAGGTCACTAATCCATACTTTATCTTGCAAATAACCAAGTCAAACATAGGATAAAGAATGAAATTAAAAGTTCAGGTAAACACATGGTTGAGGTACGGTCAACCGCATAGTCAACCGTGAAACCCCAAACTGAATTGCAACGCAGTTTTGTGAAAACAAGTTGCACGGTCGCCACCACGGTCAACCGCAGTGTGATCGCAGTTTCTTCTGTCACCGTTTTTGACCAAATAAAATTTGACTAGTTCCAGACATCTATAATTCATGAAACCTTTCTCAACATGCTTAGAATAAATGCCTTCTCCATACTCAATTGAGTTTTGGTCATAAAAACACTAATTGTGATTAATTACACCTAATGACATCTTAATGACAGATTAACCAAGATTAGGCATAACACATAAGTGTTAATCAATAAATTGTGATCTTAATTCTTATCTAGATATCCTTAGTATGATCATCAAGTACCAACACACTTAAGCCAATATCACTAGAACAATAATTGCTATTAGAAATGACTTAATGATTAATTAAGGCTAAATGAAGAACAATGCTCTCAAGGTTAAACTAGAAATGAGTTGTAATCCTAAAACACACTTAGATACATTTAAGATGTCACAAAGTCCCAACTAGAGATTGCTCTTCCCTTATGCATGTGTTGGACATTAATGTGTGCTTACACATTAATCATGTAATGTGTTATATTGCACATTAAACTTATTAAGTGCTTGAATTATAAGTTGTGCAAGTATCTATATGATTGATCCTAGAATAACTATCTCTTGCTCTGTGAGCATTACTTGCTACTTGATAATAATGCTTAATACTCATACACTTGTCAACTTGATTAATATATTTGCCATGTGCTCATTAGTTAGGATTCAAGTAACTAACCTACTCCAATAGATTAAGTGTAAAATGGTTCACAATGAAACTATAGTCAATTGTCTATTTGGTCTAGTCTAAGTAACTAAATGTGATTGCTTGTTCAAGAATAACTTAACCTTAATGTCTCTACATACTTCATGATTATCTTATAGAGACATTATTTAATTAGTCCCTAACTAAACTCAAATGAAATATGACTTGTGATTAATTGGAACTAAGAAGTTAATGATATAGTGACTAGCCTTTAGAATTGAACCAAGAGCATTAATGTGACTAACTAAGTCTTGACCAAACTGAAATTTCCCTAAATACCAATCAAGACACTTCTCCAAGAATGTTGGGTTTGCACCTTTTGAAATAAATAGTCACTTTCATGCAATAAGACCAAATCTCACACACTTAATGCATATAGTACTTGTATAGGATGTCTGGTTTCTTTTGCAGGTGCTAGATGGAGTAAAGGTGCTAAAATGTGGTGTTCAAATTTGAGTCAAACGGCTATACAACGGATACCAATTTTGGACCGGAGCACACACGGTCGCACCACGATAGACCGTGCAGGCAACCGTGTGTCAACGGCTATTTTTTGAATCCCACTATAAAAGGAAAAAATTTAAGAGCATTTGAAACTGACCCTCTTGCACATTTCAAAGGCTTATCTCCAGTGATCACAAGTGCATCAACTACTACTCAAATGTGATCAAGCAAGAGAAGATTCTATGATCTTATAGATATAGAATTGGATTGTTGTAAACTTACTAATTAAAATCATTTATCTTGTGAGTTTACTTAATGTAATGTGTGTCCTAGTATTGTGTTAGGATCATCATTGCAGAGTATATAAGTCTTGTAACTTCAATTAGTGGAAGCATAGGCTAGCTTAGTGATCTACTTCCTTAAAGGGACTTAAGTTGATCTAGGTTGGAGTTGATCTTTCAAAGGGATAGAAAGATTAGGATTGTTGTCTACTAAAGAAGATTGAAGACTTGTAAATCGGATCTCCACCGGGTTTGGAGAAAAGTGCTTAGTGAAGCAACAAATCCCGATTAGTGTAATCGGGGAGTGGATTAAGGTGGATTAGTTAACATCCACCCGAACCACTATAAATCCTTATGTCTATGTTCTTTACATTACTTCATTTATCATTTTGAACATATACACTACACACATCAAGTTTGAGTTGAGTTGGTTGATCAAAGTAAAATTGAATTTGGTGATCAATCGAAAAATTGTTAAAAACGTATTAAGTAACTATTCATCCCCCCTCTAGTTAGTTACAGTCTTGAAAATTTTTACCGGCAGAAAGTTTATCGAGAAAAAATCTCAAAAAAAAAAAAACAAAAATTCAAAGTTCTGAGAAAAGGAATAAAACTTATAAAGAGCAAATGACCTAGAAGCTATGGTTACTACTGTTTTCACGATAGTAGCAAAGATTTGAGTCTTTATCAAGCCTATGATTGAATTCATTACTTAGATCTATATGGAAGCCTAAACACTTGTGTGATTTAAGTGACCTGTGAAAGTTAGCCTAAGTCATGTAACCTCCCCGCATGCTTGCAGAGATGGTTTCAACCCTAACATAAATGACTCACCTTATTTTTCGCCCTTATAATAAAAAGCAAACCACTTAGGCTATTAGAAAAAAAACTCTGAAAAGATTTCTTAAGGTAAATATAAGAAGTTTGCTTGAGGACAAGCAAAGTCTAAGTGTGGAATATTTGATATCGGCTAAAAAGTCACATTTTCACCCCGGTATTGAGGCCCAAAAACAATAAAGTTCTGAACTTTATCGATAAAATTCACGCTTTGTCGGTTGAAATTGAAGATCAATTGATTAGGAAGATGGCGCAAAAAGAATCTAGAGAATCAGAGATAAAACAAAGATTCTAGTGCGAAAATGGTGAAAGACAAGAAACCAAGCTACGATCAAGGAAATCAAGTTACGAACTAGTGAAATCAGTAAAAGAAAGCAGGCCATACGGCTTGACAAACGGCTTGCCATACGGCCTGCCTCAAGGGAAAAGGGATTGCCATACGTCCCAGGTAAACGGCCAGGCAAAACGGCTGACTAGTGCAAACGGGCATCAAAAACGACTTGCCATATGGCTTGCCAGCCGTATGCAGGTCAAACTCAAGTTTATTTAAAGGGTTTTTATCATCCATTTTTACACACACTTCAAATCACTTCTTTCTCTGTCTTTCGATAATATTATTCATACTTTCAAGGTCTTCGACTCCGTGTGGGAAACCTAGTACCCGGAGAAGAACGCTGAAGATTAAATTAGGAGCGGTCTGGAGTTTAAAGTTGTCACTTTTGTATTCGGAACTCGTTTAATCTACCGGTACTTCTATCCTTTGTCTTTATACAATGTCTTCCATTATTATGCTTTGTGATATTATTGCCATGATTAGAGAGTAGTTGATAACTCATAAATTATACAGTTTTTTTGTAACATTTTGAGGAGTTATCTTAGTATTTTTGAGTCATTTTGATGCCAAAAAACACTAAAATGGGTAAAAATGGGAAAAAGATATTTCTAATGATTATGTCCAAGTTATGTATTAAACATGATCAAAAATAAATAAAATTGCAAAGTGGCTACATGACGCCGCCGGCATGGTGATAATGATGCCGCCGGCTTTGGTGTTGAAAGTACAGAATGTTCCAGAATCGATAAAAATTGAAAGAACTTGTTGATCATGAAAAAGACAAAGGAAGCCATCGACTCAAGGCAAGCCGCCAGCTTCCCACTGAAGCTGCCGGCTTGGCCACCGCCCCAGAATTCTATAAATTAAGGCCTCTGGTCTCAGTTTTCATATGTTCAGAAGTAGATAGTTTTTCCAGATTTTGTTAGGTCATTTTTAGGGGTTTTCTCTAAACCCTTAGGTTAGATTTACTTTTTTTAATCAAGATTCAAGATTTAATTCAAGTCTTTTTACATCTACCTTCTTTTTGAGGTATTATTCTATCCTTATTTTATTGTTTTATCTATTTTATTTACTGTATTCGTTTCTGTTCATCTTTTATTATGAACTAAACGTTCATAGTGATTACGTGGACGAAAACTAAACTTCATCTGGGATTCAGATAAAGCCACCGGCTTCACCCTCAACCCGCCGGCTTGGAGTGAAGGAAGCCGCCGGCTTCGTGCTTTATTCTGTGTAATTTCTGGTTCTTTTCCAGATCTGTATGGTTGAGTTTCTGAAATGATATTTGAATTGTTTTGAATCTGTTTTATTTAATTACACTTATTTGCCATGCTTAATGATTAAATAACATGATTTTAGGGTTGATTAGTCCTTGATCCGATAATCTATTATTCGATTCATGCTACTTGTTTAGATCTAGTCCATCAAACTTGTTAAATTGAATTGCATGCAACTAGGGTAAAGAACTTAATAGTGATAAACTTATTTGATTTAAGTTACGCTTATATAATAGAAGTTGATATTGTTATGCTTAATCTAAGAACCTTCGTTTGGATTTGTTTAATTAATGATTGCATGAAAACTTAGTAGTAATTGACTTTCGGCTAGTAACTTGAGTTGATCTACTTGGTGTTTAATAGCTCATATAATTTCTCAGTCTATTTGCATATTGATCCTCATCACAAGATTGGTATGTATCATGTAATTGTATTGAATATGAAGAATTAAGATGTTAGTTATGCACATCACATACCTAGCATATGCTTTAAGTCCTACTTATTGATTGATATGCAACACTTAGTTTAACCTATTAAGGGATAATAATTGGTCTATGATTGTTATTCTACTTTGTGTTAATATAAGTTATGAAACTTATCTAATATGATTCCCGTATGAATTAATTGTCCATGTAATCACTTGTATCTTTACTTTTATCTTTACTTGTATTGTATTTTATTTTGAATCTTTAATTCCTTATTTTACTTTGTTTATCTTTAAAAGCAAACTCTTTCCTAAGAGATAAATCTATCCCATAAAAGACATAAAAATATATCTTTTATTCTTTAATAAGAATTAAATAATAAAACAACTCTTATCCATACCTAGCACTTCCCTTGGGACGATAACCTAAAATACTACCTCTGATCGGGTTTTGTTGCTCGTTAGAGTGTTAAAAGTGTAATAATAAAGGTTATATAAATTTAAAAGTTTGAAAGGCAAATTAAGCACTACACACTTTTGAACATCAGTAGTTATCTTTAATGTATACTATGATGTAGTCACTTATAATGCCGAAATAATATTATGGTTTGTGTATGTTGTCGAGATGCTTTCCGATTATGCTTTAAAATCAATCGCTTTTCCAACTAATAGAATGTAGTTATCGGCTCTGTTATTGGGAAGTCGCGAACCCCGATTCAGGGTACACTATCTGTGTCACCCCTTGGTAAGAGAAGTCTATCGGATACAATGTAAGTTTGACTGAGGCACACCGGTTGTAGTAAGTCCACCGAGCCTTGGATTCTGACTGTGGAATCTTTTGTAGCGAAACATCTAACTAGACCCCTAGTACATTATCTGTCCTAAACCATGCTAGTGTAGTCCCCAAATATATAAACTTCGTACATGCATGCTAAAGCACAACAGTTGTTGTAAGCTGTACCTCTGCTAAGTAAGGCCATGAAACCCGGTCAGTGCTAATTAGTACACTTAACCATAACGCGGTCTTAAGCATTGCACCCCGCTTGAGGAATTCTTAGTTAATTAAGGAACTGTTTGTTTAAACACATAAATGATTGGACCGTTAGGATAACCGAACGTGTTCATGGAAGTCAAACCCGACTTGGCCTCGGTGTTCTTTATGGTTGAACTATTTTACGGGCCTAACAATCTTTTTAACCCAATCATTAACGAAAGCATCGAAACACATCATGCCTCTCGGATATTGCAAACCCTATATTCTATTATGCTTAAGAAAGTTTAGACATTTGTGGAATGTTAATATGTCACCCAACCGAGTCGCTCAATTGGATGAGCCGTCTGAACGTGTATGTCTATAGTCAGACTGCACGGGCATCGGGGGTAAGAAACGTTGCTTTCTATTCAGAATCTTCAAGCCTAATGCATTACCTAATGACATGTCTTATAACTGGGGCGTTTAGGACCAGTGTAATGAATACAAGGTCACTACCTATTCATGAGCCAGTATTCCATAATATCTGCAAAGTAACTGATGAAATCATAGTATGTGCTTGTTTTAACCTTATCTGAATTACAAATTTTATCGCATTTACTTTACTCTATCTTATAAACTAGAAAACTCAAAAATTAGGTAACAAACCACTACTCATTCACTTTAGAATTTGTAGCAACCCGACAAAATCGTCATTGACGGTGCCGTCTACTTAGGTCCCGTTACGCGGTCATAAGTAGACGGCGCCGTCAATGACGATTTTGTCGGGTCGCTACAAATGGTATCAGAGCATTGATTGTAGGGATTTAGAGTTCATTGGTGTCAGCCGCGAGTCATAGGGTACATTAGTGAGTCTAGACTACAACCGGCATATAGACTTAAAGTAGCAACTACTTGACGACTTGTGCATTTATACTCGAACTCTTTCATTCATATCTAACTCTTATTCTATCTTAATCTCACGTTGTTGATTTGATTGACACACCATCTTGACTTTATGAGGTAATGTTAAATGCACATGTGAATTAGGATAATATAATTGCCAGGATAATATTATGGTGATTCATGTGGACATTCCGACATTACGCCATAGAGAATCGAGGGCGGGTAAAGGAAAATTTTCTCTCTATCTTTATTCCATATCATGCTTAGTATTATTGAGATTACTAATCAACGATATTCTTTCATTTTCAAGGAATAATGGCTCACCGAGGTCAACACAACACTCCTCTCGAAACTCTCGAACAAGCTCTTCAACGAATGATAGCCACCGTTGTGGATGCAGCCATGGCCGGACACTCCTCCTCCAACAACAACAACAACAACAACAACAACAATCATAGAGCCGGTAATTCAAACTAGGGATGCTCCTACAAGAACTTCATGGGGTGCAAACCTCCAGCTTTCAATAGAACCGGGGGACCGGTTGCTCTCACCCGATGGTTTGAGCAAACGGAAGTCATTTTTGGCATAAGCGGTTTCCGGGACCAAGACAAGGTCAAGTTTTCCACCCACACTTTCGCCGGTATTGCTTTCTCATGGTGGAACACGTATGTATAATCGGTGGGTACCGATGAAGCCCACGCACTCTCTTGGACCGAATTAAGAGAAAGGATGATTTCCGAATACTTCCCCCGCGAAGAGACTCGAAGGCTCGAACATGGGCTAAGAAATTTAAAAATGGACCAGAATGACCTTGAAGCTTATAATCAACGTTTGCCGAACTAGCCTTAATGTGTCCAAACCTCATGACTCCAGAGTCCCTAAGAGTTGAACTTTACATGGATGGCCTCCCTAAGAGCATTCAACGCAGGGTAATGTCATCAAAACCCGCCAACCTAAAAGAGGCTTTAATGATGGCCCGTCAATTTATAGAAACGGTGGAGGAAATTGAAGCGCCGGCACCAACGGTCAAGGATCAATCGGGTGGTAACAAAAGAAAATGGGAAGCCTCTCCATCAAGCAACTACAACCAAAATAACTCCGCCAAGAAGCCTTTCACCACCCACAGCAAGAAAGGTTATGCCGGAAATCTACCTTTTTGTGACAAGTGCCACAAACATCACTTTGGTGAGTGTGGAAAACCATTTTGCAGCAAGTGTCGAAGAAGAGGCCATTTAGCCAAATATTTTAAGAGTACCGCTACCGTCGCTCAAAAGGTGCCCAATGCACACAGAACAGGTCTTTGTTTCGAATGTGGCCAACCGGGTCATTTTAAGAATGCATGTCTAAAGAAGAAAGCAAACCCCAATGTACGCGGATGAGTTTTCAACATTAACACCTAGGATGCCCGAAATGAAAATGAACTAGTCACGGGTACGTTTCTTCTCAACAACTCTTATGTTTCTTGTTTATTCAATTCGGGTGCCGATAAATGTTTTGTATCCAAAGCTTTGGCTCATACTCTTTGCACTCCACCACTCCCCCTAGATTCTACTTATGCCATTCAAGTGACCAACGGGAAAATTATTGCGTGCCGACAAATTTTATCGGAAGGTGTACGTTAAACTTTTTGGTTAAAGAGTTTGAAATTGACCTGATACCTATAGAACTAGGGAGCTCAAATCCTATTCGTTAAGAAGAAAATGTTTCCCTTCAAATGTGTATAGATTAACGTAAACTAAATAATTTTCGGTTAAGAACCGATATCCTTTTCCCCGTAACGATGACCTCTTGATCAATTACAAGGATCTCATGTGTATTCCAATCGACCTCCATTCATGTTATCATAAATTGAGGGTTAAGGGAGAAGATGTCTCCAAAACCGCTTTCCAAACTCACTACGATAGTTATGAATTTCTTTTAGTGTCGTTCAGCTTAACTAAGGCTCCGTTCGTATTCATGGATCTTATGAATTGCGTATGAAAACTTATCTAGACCAATCCGTTATCATATTCATAGATGATGTCTTAACCTATTCAAAGCAAAAAAAAAAAAAAAAAAAAAAGGATAACGAACAACATCTCCGTCCTACGCTCGAACTCTTGAGAAAAGAGCAACTCTATGCCAAATTCTCCAAGTGTGAATTTTGGTTGAACGAAGTCCAATTTCTAAACCACGTTGTTAGTGGTCAAGGTATTAAGGTAGATCTCGCAAAGATCGAAGCCACACATAATCAGGAAACCCTCACGACTCTGACTTATATTCGTAAAAATTTTGGATCTCGCTGGTTATTATCGAAGATTCATTTCCGACTTTTCCCGTATTGCTCGTCCTTTAACCTCGTAAACTCACTAAGGGAAAAATTTAAACCTCTCCATGTCCGAACCTTGAACGTGATTATCCATACCAACCTTACTAGCCAAATTCGTGTAGTACAATGGAACTCAAATGTGAAAATATTTCTCAGTGAACGCCTGGAAGGCATCCTCTCTCGACTCGAAATCAAAGAAACTGAAATTCGTTACATTCGCATGAAGAATTGGAACACTTAATTATGGGCCCAACCAACTTTCTCATCACCATGCACACGTTACATAACTCTGTTATTTCACTGTTACTGTCTTATATTACTAGAACCTAAGATAACACACCATCCAAGGATACCTCTTCCTTCTTTGACATATCGTCCTTATGCATCTGATAGGTGGCCTGCTACTACTAAACTCCTAAACATATATAACTACGTGTACTACCTCGTTTCCACCAAGTCTCAACATTTGACCACAAGACGCGCGATGCAACTATATCAAAAATGAAAAAATCCTCCCATCCTTACGCTCATAATTCCGTATAAGGAAATCTTATCATCCGATCTCTCAATGGAGAGGGACCCCACACACAATACCATCTTTCACCACGAAGGGGAATAAACTTATTAAACATATTCAGAAACCAACGAGAAAGGAAAACTTGCACAACTATTCATCAAAGGGAAATCTTTTCCAACACGATGTACCATTGTCAATTATTTCGGATCGAAATGCTCATTTCACTTCTACTTTCACAAGAAGCCGTGGGAACATGTTTAGACATGAGTACCGTGTATCATGCACAACCCGACAGACCAAGCAGACGTACGATTCAAATCTTGGAAAGACACGTTACAAACATGTATTGTCGCTTTTAGCCTATTCCTCTTACAAGGGTAGTTATCACTCGTGTGTTAACGTCACACCTTTTCGAAACTTTATATGGCTGCAAATGTCGTTCTCCTATTCGTTAGGCCGAAGTAGGTGACAAGCAAACCACCAGATCCGAACACATTCAAGAAATAACTGTTAAGATCGTTCAAGTCCGAGAAGGACTCAAGACGGCCCGTAGTTGCCAAAAGCGCTATGCCAATGTTAGACGTAAACCTCTCAAATCCTAAGTGGGTAACCGCGAAATGTTAAGAGTCGCACCTTGGAAATGTGTAATCCATTTCAGGAAAACAAACGAAAGTTAAATCCGCGATATTGATCCTTTTGAAATCTTGGGGCGTATTGGACCCGCTACATACCGTTTAGATCTTCCAACTCAATTAAGTTCCCGTCTATCCTACATTCTAGGTATCAAACATAAAGAAGTGTCCTGCGGAATAGAGACTTGTTATTCTTTTAGATAAGCATACTATTGATGACAAACTCCACTTCATAGGAGAACCGGTTGAAATTATGGATCATAAAACCAAACCTTAAGACAACGTAAAACCCCGACTGTCCAAATTCGTTGGGATGCCAAAGGAGGACCCTAGTCTACGTGGGAGAGACAAGACCAAATGAAAAGGAAGTACCTTTACTCATTCGTAGAATTGACAACACAAGGTCTTGAGGGTAATCTAACATCCCGCATTTTTCCGTTAAAATTTCTTTAACGCCCGTCTTTTTATTTTATATAATACATTTCGAAACTAGATTCGTATCTTCCGTTACTTAGCGTTTCTAATATTCACGTTATTTAATTATGACATCTCTCGTTTACTCTAGTGTTTTTAAAATAATTTGTTCGATTAATTCACGCACCCTCTTTAAACTCGAGGGACCAAAGTTTTCTAGTGGGCAAACAAGTTGACTAGGTCAACTAGTCAACCCACCATCACCACCACACATTTCATTCCATCACCTCCTCTCTCTTTTCTTACTTCCCTTTTTTGCTCTCAAACTCTCAAACACAAATTCATCATCCAAATCTGATCTAGCAAGCGTTCTTCAAAACAATTTACATATTCGGAATCCTTGCATCTTCTTCTACAATTTGATACTAACTTCAACTCGTTTGGATAACTTTCTAAAAACACTAAATTTCTTGTTCTTAATCTTTAAAACTTAAAATTGTGTTAATTAGTGTCTATGGCTCGAGTCTAACATGAATATGTGATTTATTTGATCGATCTCATTATTTTGCATAAACTAGCATGAACTTGAAATGGGTGTGTTTTATCTTGAGTTTTGGTTGATTAAATGTTGTTATTATGTTAAAGTTCGTGTATTAAATGTGTTACTAGCATTATTAGCTTCCTTTTGGTATGTTGGTTGACTTGGAAAAACTTCATAAACAAAATTGTTGAATTCTTGATTCTTGGTTAGGGTTTGATGAACATTGAAATGAACTTTTGATGCATTGAATGCTATGATATGATGTTAGAAAGTGTTTAATTGTATTGTATGTTTAATTACCTTTGAAATGGCGTATCGTATGTGTAAATTGGATTTCCGAATCATGAAGAACTTTGAACTTTTGATAATGAACATTCAATGACCTTTCGATGCGGATTTAATTGTTATAAATGCTAGTTTAGTTGATGTTATGTGTTTAGTTTTATTCATCGTTAAATTACCTTTCCAACGATATAAGGTACGTGTTTTGAGTGTTTACGGTTCATAAATTGTGTTTGAATGAAGTGTGGTTCGAGTTGAACACTTAAAAACAGCCCAAAATTTATGTCAGGCATACAGAGCGGCACACTGATTCCTGAGCGGAGTGCCAAATGCCTACAAAGTGGTACCGAGGCTTTGCCTTGAAACGGAGCGGCGCGCCACAAATCTGAGCGGCGCGCCAATTGCCTGTTGTCCAAAAAGTCTCATTTACGTTTAATTCTAACTATGCTACGCACCTCCGATTAACATGAAACTTGGCCAACATGCTTATATATGATTTCTCATCATGGAAAAATTGTCGGATACCCGACCCGACCTCGTTGACTTTGACTTTGACTTTGACCAAGTTTGACTTTTAGTCAAACTTAACCAAACACTTATGCAATCGTTCTAACATGCTTTTATACTTGTATCTTGCATGAAACTTGACAACGTGATTCACATGCTATATAATTGAGTCATAACGAGCCATAGGACTAATTGAACAACTTTGACCAGCCGTGTTTACCGTTATTGATATAACCTACTTATTTAGGTCAAGACTAGCAGTCGTTCTTGCACACGTTTATTTGTGAAGTACTTTATTTACTCGTGCACTCAAGGTGAGATCATAGTCCCACTTTTACTCTTTTTATACTTACATTTGGGATGAGAAAACATAAACATTTCGTTTTACAAAGTGAACACAAGTACGAAAACAAACATTCTACGTACGAGTTAGAACAAAAATGCCTCAATTCGATTATCATTAATTACACTTGCCGGGAGTAAGCGAGAACTTATGTTGTATGGCCATATGGGTTTGACAAACCTTCATTCGGACGGTTCGCTACCGTTATTCGGATGAAATATATTTCTGAGAATAAAGTGTAGGTTCTAACACTATGTGATGGGGTAACGTTAGTTAAGACTTGATAATTGGGTGCTCGTGATATCAACTTTTAGAATGTATTACTATTATTTCAACGTTATAAATCTTGTGGTTCAACTTACTTACTTACTCACTTACTTACTAAACCTTTGATTTCACCAACGTTTTCGTTGACAGATTTTCTATGTTTTTCTCAGGTCCTTGAACGATATGTGTTACATGCTTCCGCTCACTATTTTTGATACTTGCTTGGATGTCGAGTATACATGCATACATGGAGCGTCTTTTGACTTTACTTTAAATTATGTCACATAGGTTTCATTTGTACTTTAAAATGTTGTGACGTATTAGTCGTCGAACTACTTGTAAACATTGAAACATCTTTACATTTGAAATGAATGCGACATATTTTGGTCAAACGTTGTTTTAAAGACTTATGACCATGTAACGGGACCTAAGTAGACGGCGCCGTCAATGACGATTTTGTCGGGTCGCTACAGAATTATCTTAAGATTTAATCATAGGTTTGATTCTACTGATATCATAAATATACGACCCTAGGTCATACTTCCCTTACTCATAATAAGGAGTAGTACGATTTAGGCCCCGCTAAATATAAATTTAAAACTATTGATCCCCCCTCTTGGCAGATGATTCTGACGCCTTGCGGCCTGACGACACCACATAAATAAAACCATCCTTTTCGGTCATATCAATGCTCAATTACGCAACCCAAATAACCACCTGAAATAACTATGACAGACTCCAATAAACGTCACTGAATTGGACAACCATAATCAATAAAATAGCATATGATTAAACAATTGAAAATAAATGCAATAGACTCCAACGAGTGTTCACTCAATTAGACAATCACATAAATAAATCAATTTACATCAAGGTATTAACAAGCACTCTCATGTGTTCAAACAATAACTCATTATACATATAATAATCAATCATAAAAATGCATCCAACATAGTATTTAGCCTAGATGAACATAATAAGTTTAGCTCATGACCATAATATTGATTGAATAGAAACACAAATAAATCATGCACAAATAATCCATCATCCACATACACATAAATAATAAAATTAAAGTAGCAATAATAAATATGTGTTGTAAATAATCATCAAAATAATAGGGAGTATGAGTTTAAACAAAATAAATAAACAATGAAATTTACCCTTCCTTGCTCTCTATTCGTGACGTCACCAACACCAAACCGAAAGCGGATTATTACATATATCAGATAAACTTGAAAAACTTAAATTTTCTAAAGAAGTTCTAGGAGCTATAGCTGTCTCATCAACATTAAATTTAAGTTGAGAGGAGACAGTAGAAGGAAGAGGATCAGGAAGCGAAGGAATGCATGTCTTCAAAAAATTCACGGTATTAAGTTGTTCTGTGTCACATGTAGCATTCATAAAATCATAAAATGGCTTCATATCAGACGGTGACTTAAAAATACGATTAAAAAGTGTAGGAATACCCGTCATTAATCGCCTAGCGTTTTCATCACTGACACGAGCTTTTCTTTTCAAAGCCTTTTCTTGATTTTGGAGCAATTCAATTTTATGACGATACCATCTCTCTTTAGCTTCAAGTTCTGCAACACGAGTCTCTGCTTCATGAGCATGCATTGTTTCAGTCCCAAATGCAAAACAAAGGAAGTCTTCAGAGTTCCTGGAAACGGAAATTTTGTCTTCTGCTACTCTAAGTTTTTGTTCGATTCATGCTCTACATGTTGAGCACGGTTTAATTTTTTTTTTCAAATTATGGAGACCAGAAACAAGACTAAGAATAAGACCTTGGGTGTGAACTTTACTGGAATCTTCATTTGATAATTTATGGAAGTACTCAAGAAGTGGGGGGATGCTATACTTTCATGTTAAGAAATATGACCGTCAAGGCTATCAGGTGAACACTTTATAAGCGAATTCAGCATAGAAAGGTCACTGGTTGGTGTGGCAGGATTGGTTGAGCTGACCGCATTGGGTTTTGTTGTCGGAGGATGAAGAGCGAGATTAGGCTGAACACAAAAGAAAGGAATTAGTTAAAAAAATAATAATCCAGAAGGCATAGCATTGTTGTTTTCTTTTCTTTACAAGGAAACTAAGCAACGATCATACTAACCTCCTACACTGGGCATTTTGTAAAAATAATGAAGGTTGAAATCAACAATGTGGTTATGACGATGATTTTTTAAGGACGAATAATATAGACGTTTTCCACCTATGATGTTACCAGAAGATTGACGTTCGGGTAGCAGATCAGGTAATTCTAGGCGAAGTAGAAAAAGAATTACGGTTTTCTTTAGAGGAATATTCTTTATGTATAATAGGTTTAGTGACAAACTACAGAGCGTTACAATTCTCATGATGCATGGCGGTGAGAGCATCAATTTCTACATAAAGTCATCAAGAAACTGTCAGTATACAATTTTATCAGACAAAATAAGGGAGAAGAGGAAGACATACCTTTATTATCAAGAAGAATGATTGGCATGCCAACGGAAGAATCACAATCATTATAAATACAAGTGAGTGATAAAATGTGATCATAAAAGATTCGATATGACACACAATCATATTTTATCTGGTTAAATACATTCTGTTCATTGGGTGTTAATCTATCACGAGTAACAGCACGGAGTTGATTCAAAAATCGCCAATTGCAAGTCATACAACGTTTATTAGGAATACGATCATCATTAATAAAGAAGAGAGAGTGTGCCCAATCACCAACAATATCTAAAGAGCGACGATGTAACGACCCGACTTTTTCGACCTATATTTTTATGCTCTATACTTTCACGAAACTGCGTATTTGTGCGTACTGTGTTAGATTATATTCTGGGATCTTATTTCATGTTGATTAGTTTCGTTTATATTATAGAATGTGTTATTAAGTACTTGGTTAATTAACTTGATCCTCGAATGCTTTTATGACCGTTAGTGTCACTTGACGTTTAAAGCGAACTACGTACTTGGTACACGTTTAACTTTTGTCATAATTGGAATATTATGACTATGTAATACTAATTATTATTTTTTAATGACAATTACTTGGCTTATTGGTTACTTAATTACGCTTAGTAATTTACTTATACTCACTAGTTAGTCTTGTTGGACTTTCTACCTTGTTGGACTTTAGCCCACCCTACTCTAGCTAATGGACCATTTAATTAGCCCAATTTTAAATGGATTATGACCCATAAAGATCTAGGACAAAAACTCATTTATAAGAGCCAACATACTAGCATTTTTGTTAACCATTATCACAAATGTTGCATGGGATCCTAACAATAAGCACCACCTTTAGACCACCACTAACTAAAAAGCAAAAAGGTGTCCCCTTGTCCCCCCATTTGGCCGCCGATTTTGGAAGACCACCACCTCCACCACCACACTATAAATACAAGCCTCATTCATCCATTTCACACTTGATCTCATTCACGTTTTACACACACTTGCTCTTTAATTCTCTCTCTAGTCTTTCTCACACTAAAAATTGTAAGTTTTAAATTTTCTTCTTCATCTTCTCTTCTTCTTGTACACGACATCATCATCATCTTCATAAGATCAAGCTTTTTAGCTTCTTGATCATGTTATATCTTGAAGATTCAAACTTTGATTTGAATCCTTCAAGAACATGAATGATTACAACTTTCTAGTTTTGAATCTTCATTATTTTGAGGGAACTAAGCTTTATAGCTTAAGATCACTTTATTATTATTAATAGATCAAAACTTGTGTTTATGATCTTCATGTAACTTGTAGATCTAGCCTTTTGCTTTAAGGATCTTCAAGAACATTAAAGATCCAAGCTTTCTAGCTTAGGGTTTTTTATTTTGTTTAGATCTTAGCCTTTTAGATTATGGTCTCATTACTTTCACTGGATCTTAGCTTTTTAGCTTATGGTCTCATTACTTTCACTCTATCTTAGCTTTCTAGCTTATGGTCTCATTAATCTTGTAAAGATCCAAGCTTTCTAGCTTAGAGTTTTTTAATACTTGAGATCTAAGTTATTATTGTATATGTTAGTTACTTAGAACCTTTTTATGATTTTTATGGTGATAAAATCAAGTCTTCATCATCTCATATGATGAAGATGCACAAACTTGTGTTAAAAGGACAAAAGTTGAAGCTTTATTGTGTTTATGCAATAAAGAGACAACCTTGATGTTCAAAACTTGTAGAATGTTAGCTTTTACTCTTAGTTGTGTGTTGATGGTTGAAACTTGGTCAAAGTGATGCTTAGACGTTGTTGTTTCCGCTGTTAGACTTGCTGTTATAGTCTTGGTGTTATAGACTTGCTGTTACAGACTCGCTGTGTTAGACTTCCGCTGCATTACTTAGAGATGTCTCAATCATGGAACTTTTAATTTGCATTCACAACTTATGTTACATTTGAACAATGGCTTTGTAATGACCTTTGTGTCATGTACTTATGTTAATGCTTTCTATTCGTAGAAGCACGTTATCTTTGTAAAACATTTGACGTTGGCAAAGACGTCTCCTTTTCATGAATGCAAAACTTGTTTTGAAACAGCATATAGTATTGTACCGTGTAATGGACCTGTTGTTGACGATCCGTACACGTTGATTTTGTACGGGGTGTCATATTTGGTATCAGAGTATTGGTTGTAGGAAATTAGGTTGCATTAGTGAGTCTTGACTGAGTTGAGTAGGATTCGCTAATTGGACTAATCTACAACTTTCTCGTTTACTTGTTTCTGCGGAACTGCTGCATGCTACTGCTTACTTTTACTGCTATGTGAACTTGCTATATGCTACTGCTATTTTCTTACTACTGCATGCTACTATCTGCCTTTGATTGCATGCTGCTTCTGTTTGATACTGTTACTATTGCCACTTTATGTACTTCTGTAGACGATCTTGGCTACGGTAGTTAGTATGCCTGATTACGTTCTTACTACATGTCTACTATTCGCTGTACCGACTTGAAGAATTTATCTTTCCTTGTTCAGATGTTTTTCTGAACCCTTTTCCCACTCGTCTAATCCTAAGGATTAGTATTGTAATCCACCTGTTACTACCGTTCCACTGTCCCAGAGATCGAAACATTACTTCACGCAAACTAGGAAGAGTACCCCTTGGATTGCACGCCCACTAAAGTTGACTTTCGGAGAAGGAGATATGTGAGGACTTGTCGGAGTAATCGCACCTCACCCCACCCCCCTAGCTCACCCTAATTAGCCACGTACAACGTATGAGCATTAGAAGGTTGTTCAGTTTTCGTAAGTTGACCCGTATCCCGTACACTTTCATGACCGTCACTTATCTCTTTCATCCTTCACCACTGCTCAACGATAGAACGACACTTCTGGACTTAGGTCCCTAACACTCTTAGGCATTGGAGAATTCGGGAGGACATTTCCTTCTACAAGGTCAGAGTGTCTTCTACTGATGCTCTGCTATACCCAAAGACTTGGGAGTCACCTCAAGACATATCGTATTACTACTTGCTACACGTACAACTCGACACGAGACGCGGTTGAATTTCTAGAAAGGAACCTAACGACATTACCTGAACCCGAACATTTTGAAGAAAATTTTGGGACATTTAGACATTGATGCATGACCTACGGAACCTAGGCACCCACACCGAGAAACCGTGAGAGTAATTATGTAGATTTTGATTTGAGATAGCATATATAAAGCACCTTTAGATGAAATTGAGTAGAACTTGAAGTGATCACGTTACATTGGCCATATGGAGTGATATTGGAATGAACGTACGATTTAGTACAATATAATGACGCCAGGCCAGTGTGGTTATATTGAAGTAGATCATGCAAAAGTCCCAATGATACTACATAAGGAATATGAAGTGATTCAAAGAAAATTTTGGTAGGAACCACTTGAGTATACGCATTATGGTCTGTTAGAGGTAGGGAAAGGATAACCACTTAGCCCAGATACTGTACAAGGAGGGCCTTGATTGCCGAATTGATGACCCGAAAAATTGTTATAGATATAGACACCCTGGACTCTTAAGGAAAAAGTTCTCAAATAGGAAAAACATTGGACTTACTTGCGGTAGAGCAATCGTTATCTCAGCTATGGAGACTCGCACGGATCCTAATTTTAGTTAGGGTGCATTTCGTCAAAATGTTTTATTGACTCGAAGTTGTTAAATACTAGAGTGATAGAAACCTTATATCTAAGGACCTTAGTGTTATGACTAATAAGCCATTAACAACCATGAGAGTTAAGTATTCTATAGGACAAGCTAATGGTAAGCTGGCAGAGATAGAGGAATAATTTAAGGTAGTACCTTAAAATTAACAGGTGGGTCATTTGGAGATGACCTCATGTCAACAAAACTTTGAAGTTTTAAAGTAGTAGTGGAAAGGATTAGCTACTTACGCACAAGCAGATGTTATTTGAGAAGATTGATAGAATTTTTCACGATAGTATAATGAGATTTGTTTGGAATGAACCTTAAAATTAACCTAACACCCATCAATTTGGGAAGCTTGATGCAATAGTTAGAATGGACTTTAAGATTAACCTAATACTCATCAAGTTAGGAAGCTTTGATGAAATAGTTGGAACGGACTGGCTTTCAAGGATGAAAGCGAAAGTTATTTATAGTGAGAAGATTATTTGTATACCTCGCGAGAATGGTGAGCCGAAAGCCATCTGGGTTACTTCAACAACCTGAAATCCCACAATGGAAATGGGAAGGAATAACAATGGATTTCATCATGAAGCTACCAAAAACGGTAGGCGGTTATGACACTATCTAGGTTATCGTTGACCGCCTCACCAAATCTGCTCACTTTCTAGCAATGAAAGAAACCGATGCAATGGATAAACTTGCACAACGATACATAAAGGAAATTGTATCCCGTCACTTCAGCAATTCAAATTCTATATTAAAGACTACCCAAGAATCTTATTTGATACTCATTCTTCAGCAATTTAAATTCTATATTAAAGACTACCAAAGAATCTTATTTGATACTCATTCTTACGCGACTCTAATTCCTAACTTATTCCGAGAGATTTCTTATTTGATGATAATCACACCATCATCCTTCTTACTTCGATATTAGTAATACCAGTTCAAAATTTTCCAAAATCAATGGGTGGTTAATTCTCATCCTCATACTCTCCCATTCGTATCTCAATAATAAGCAACAACTTCACACTTAAGCATTTTTGGTCAAAGGACTTATGCCCTAATAATAGTCATCAACCACGTTTAAATTCAACAGTTTTCGTTACCTCGTGACATTGTTGCTCAAATATCACCCGAAATTTTCAAAAATCTTTTACTCGATCCTCATCAATCTTTTTCCAACTTGTAACCTCTGAAATATGAAAATTTTGTTTGCCAAAATTTTAAACACACTATTTTACTGTGCGATCCTCTCAAAGTTTTATAAAAATAAATTTATTTTATTTGCCATACGTGCAAATTTTTGAAATCGTATATGTTATATAAAATAAAGTAAATAATTACTTATTTTTGACTAGTACATATGAAATTTTACTTTCACTTTTACAAATCAATTCTTTTATTCACAAGATATTTTACTTAGAATAGTACATGTTGTACATAACTCTAGTTTACTAAGAACTTCGTTTTTTTTCCTACATTGTCACCTAAAACGATTTCTATAAAATTTTCGTTGCTTATTATATAAAATTTTTCGTTGCTTATCCGTATCCAAGTCATCATGAAGACTTTACAACCATCGAAATCGAGAGATTCATGTGTGTGTGTGATGAATGCAGTTACTACCACGTCATGCAGAGCCTTCGAGCATCCACTAACACGTAAACCATTCAAAAATTTTACGTTACCCCATGGATCTTATTTGCCACACTTGTTGGAACGATGCACTTTCTTACATAACTCTAAGTCTTGACTTATTCCAAGAGATTCTTATTTAGTGATATTAACACCATCAGTATTCTGACTTTAATATTAGTCATAATCTGTTTGGTATTTTACAAAGTCAAGAAGCGATTAACTTCTCATCCTCATACTTTATCCTTCATACCTCACTTTTTAGCAACGGCTTCGCACGTGAACATTTTTGGCCCAAAGACTTATGTCCTGATAATTATCAAAACTACATTTAATTCATTAGTTTTCATTACCTAGTAACATGTCACCCGATGATTCAAAGATTTTTCACTCGATCTTTTTCAACTCGTAACCTATGAGATACGAAAAACTATGTTTATCAAAAAAAATTACACGTTGTTTATTTGTGCGGTCCTCACGAGATTTATGGACAAATGAAAGTAATAAAATTTTTCTGTCACTTATGTGATTAATAAAATCATATGGGTATGTATATAATTAAGTAATAAATTTACCTTTACTTATTTTGGTTAATACATACTAAGTTATACCTTCAAAATTATTTAAAAATCACTCCTTTATTGAGTTGTTTAACTTAAGTCAAATAGTTTTGTGCAAAATGGTACACGTTGTACATACTTCTAAATTTACTAAGAACTTCGTTCCATTTATGTTGCCACATTAAACGTTTAAAGGTTTTTCAGAACTTCCTTGGATGATTTTATTAAAGGTTTTCGTATTAAACTACACCATGTATGGATCACACTTCTTCTCGCCCCCCGTTAGGGATGAAGCTTACGATTAAGATCTTTGTTAAAAACTCTTGAGCCACTTTGGATGGCAGTTTTATAAAATTGGTTAGAAAGTCTGTGCGCTCATAAGATGTTCCTTTTAAGGTTAGACATAGCAAAAATGTGGGCCGATAAATCAGTTTTCTGAGGTACACTCAGTGGTCACCCTATTGTAGGGAAGGCAGTAGGTGGGTTTCTACTCTCAATATTTCACGGCTAATCTCAACACCCTCGTAAACATCATCTCTATAAATCAGTATGTTGAGGTACAAGAAATCATTTTTGAGATCCTTTTCACTTGGAGTAAACCATTCATTATGACCAAGGGTTCACGTATCTTCTCATCCGCGCATCCCCTTAAGTATAAGGATAAACTTAGATCAACTCGCTCGTTGTACAAAGAGTTCACTCTCGTTCAAAGATCACACCTTTCGTGCGATATTCTTTTGGAAATGTAATGTAAAATACTAAAAAAAAAAAATCTATGAATCTTGTTATACTCTTGGAAGGGACTGCTTAAAACATCTATAACACTGAGTTGGTTACTCTATATATTTCTTCCTTCGTTGGTTGCAACTATATGTTGTTTTAGTCGATGTTAACCATAACTTCAACATGTAACTGAAAGGATATAGTTACACTATCGGACTGTGCCTTCATTCCATCCAAGGATAAGTTCACATGCAGTAGGTTGTGATCACCATGTTTTCCATTCTACCTGTCAGCTTTATATTGCGACATGAGCGCTCAATGTTTTAGATGAGTTTGGTAACATTCATGATGCATTTTATGCATCCGGCTTACTGAAGATGCCTGTAAGGCTAAAAACATCATCTTTCCTTTTGTGGGTATATATTCAGATGGCATATTCATGTTAACAGGGAACGAAATCAATTTGTTGATCTTAAGGTCAAGAAACTTAATTAATGGCATATACCTATTCTTACTTTTATACGCCCAAGTACCTTTCAAGGAAAACAGCTCACTTCTGAGCCCACGAGTCTCTCGGAACTTTGATACGCTCCTTCTTTTTCAAATTCGGTACCGTTGTTGGTCACTCCTCAAAATTTTGGGATGAAATTTTCTTTAACAGGTGGGTAATGTAACAACCCGACTTTTTCGACTTATATTTTTATGTTCTACACTTTCACGAAACTGCGTATTTGTGCGTACTGTGTTAGATTATATTCGGAGATCTTATTTTATGTTGATTACTTTCGTTTATATTATAGAACGTGTTATTAATTACTTAGTTACTTAGCTTTATCCTCGAATGCTTTTATGACTGTTAGTGTCACTTGACGTTTAAAGCGAGCTACGTACTTGGTACACGTTTAACTTTTGTCATAATTGGAATATTATGACTACGTAATACTAATTGTTATTTTCTAATGACAATTACTTGGCTTATTGGTTGCTTAATTACGCTTAGTAATTTACTTATGCTCACTAGTTAGTCTTGTTGGACTTTCTACCTTGTTGGACTTTAGCCCACCCTACTCTAGCTAATGGACCATTTAATTAGCCCAATTTTAAATGGATTATGACCCATTAAGATGTAGGACAAAAACCATTTATAAGAGCCAACATACTAGCATTTTTGTTAACCATTATCACAAATGTTGCATGGGATCCTAACAATAAGCAACACCTTTAGACCACCACTAATCAAAAAGCAAAAAGGTGTCCCCTTGTCCCCCCAATTGGCTGCCGATTTTAGAAAACCACCACCACACTATAAATACCAGCCTCATTCACCCATTTTACACTTGATCTCATTCACATTTTACACACACTTGCTCTCTAATTCTCTCTCTGGTCTTTCTCACACTAAAAATTTTAAGTTTTAAATTTTCTTCTTCTTCTTCTCTTCTTATACACGGCCTCATCATCATCTTCATAAGATCAAACTTTGATTTGAATCCTTCAAGAACATGAAAGATTCAAGATTTCTAGCTTTTAATCTTCATTATTTTGATAGATCTAAGCTTTATAGCTTAAGATCACTTTATTTTTGTTAAAAGATCAAAACTTGTGTTTATGATCTTCATGTAACTTGTAGATCTAGCCTTTTGCTTTAAGGATCTTCGAGAACATTAAAGATCCAAGCTTTCTAGCTTAGGTTTCATTATTTTGTTTATATCTTAGCTTTTTAGCTTATGGTCTCATTACTTTCACTAGATCTTAGCTTTTTCGCTTATGGTCTCATTACTTTCACTAGATCTTAGCTTTCTAGCTTATGGTCTCATTAATCTTGTAAAGATCCAAGCTTTCTAGCTTAGGGTTTCTTAATACTTGAGATCTAAGTTATTATTGTAGATCTCACTTACTTGGAACCTTTTTATGATTTTTATGGTGATAAAAATCAAGTCTTCATCATCTCATATGATGAAGACGCATAAACTTGTGTCAAAAGGACAAAGGTTGAAGCTTTATTTTGTTTATGCAATAAAGAGACAACCTTAATGTTCAAAACTTGTAGAATGTTAGCTTTTACTCTTAGTTGTGTGTTGATGGTTGAAACTTGGTCAAAGTAATGCTAAAACATCAAAGAGTTGTACACTTGAAGCTTACACGCATCAAGGATGAGAACCGTGATGAGCATCAAGCACCATGAAACCCACCGGAGCACTTGTTTACTATTTTTCGGGGTCTGATCAGACTCCTAGGACTTCTGGAAAATTTATTTTCAGATAGTTCGGTTCGAGTAGATGACTTTTCATTTAGGACTCGCCTAAATCCATTATACGGTTTAGGATTAATAGCCTTCCGAAAATCACTACGCCTTTGTAACGATGTGCTGAAAAATTCTGACCTACTCGCGTTTGAACTGTCGCCACGGTCAAACGACATCGAGTTAGGATCTGAAAACTGGACAGCAGTACGAGGACTCATATAAGAGCCTTGGCCACTGACCACCCGTCTTTTCGATTTGTATAGAGGTCGTAGCAGGTGTCCGAAGTCAGCCTTTTGTTTCGATCTCTATTCTTGTTGAAAACTTACTTTATCTTTGGCGAATGATGATGATGATGATGATACTTAAGACTTAATTTATTCACTTTTAAACTTTTGGAGACAATTCACTGACTTAGTAACCATTGACTTAGGTTGAGGACCTTTTGGATCGACCAACTTACTTGTTTGGACCGACTTACTACTTGCTTACATTGTCGTATCGATTTTACCGTACATTCACTGTGAGTTATAGCTTCCCTTACTTACTTTAACTATTTTTGGGACTGGGAATACATGCGCTTTTTATGTTTTACATACTAGACACGAATACTTAAATTTTATATATGTGTGGGTGAGATAACGGCATAAAGATTCCCCTTAGCTCGGTAACGTTTAGTCATTAGTTTATGAACCGGTGAACGCGAATCTTAGATATGGATCCATAGGGTTTGACATCCCCACTCGGGCTAGTCGCGCTAGCATTCAACGGGTATTTAATACTTCGTAAACAGACGCACTCGCCAAGTGTACTTTTAGGGGGTAATATTACGTTAAGTTAGTTATCGGGTGCCCACGGATAAGCATATACTTTATCATACTGTTTTGAAATGCTGATTTGAAGCACTGAAATCTCGTGGTCTACATTACATTACTGATTACAAACAAACTATAGCTCACCAACATTCCTGTTGACTTTGTAATCATGTATTTCTCAGGTGCTTAAACGTTGTTGCTTCCGCTGTTAGACTTGCTGTTATAGTCTTGGTGTTATAGACTTGCTGTTATAGACTCGCTGTGTTAGACTTCCGTTGCATTACTTAGAGATGTCTAAATCATGAAACTTTTAATTTGCATTCACAACTTATGTTACATTTGAACAATGGCTTTGTAATGACCTTTGTGTCACGTACTTATATTAATGCTTTCTATTTGTAGAAGCACGTTATCTTTGTAAAATATTTGACGTTGGCAAAGACGTCACCTTTTCATGAATGCAAAACTTGTTTTTAAATAGCATGTAGTATTGTACCGTGTAATGGACCTGTTGTTGACGATCCGTACAAGTAGATTTTGTACGGGGCGTCACAGACGATAAAAACCATGGTGCTTGTCAATACAAACCATCCTTTTCAAGAGAAATAACATGGACTAAACTCGTAAATAGGTGAACAGAAGGTGTCCAACCACGAGCTCTATAGTACATTTTAAAAATTATAATTTTTCGAATAGAACAGGGATCAAAGGAACGGTCATACACAAAAACTTTACTAGGGGGAGGGTGAGAAGCACGTTCAGTCGAAGTTGGGGGAGACGGATCAACATATAAAATCTGGGAAATCGTTTGCATAAGTCTTCCAAATAACTCTTCATAACAGTGTTCTTTACATATGCAACGTTTAAAGGTGCCATGATTGTGAAGAAGAAATACAATCATAGCTTAATGATTTTTCAAAAAAGAAATTATTTAGAGGATATGCTGGGAAAAAGAAATTAAATTGGGGAAGATGATTAAAAAATAAACGAAAATTAGGGTTTTTTATAAATAGATCTCGGCAATAAACGTATGTGGTTGGAATTAAAATAAAATGTTTTCAGAATAATTTAAATGTGAAATTAAAATAACAAATTGTAAATTGTCTAATCAAAGGCCAAAAAGTAGTGATTTCAAAAAGTCAGAATAATATGGCGGAAGGTGATGTCATGCATTGGGAAAGTAAAAAGTTTTTTAGAAGTGTAATAATTGCGTTTTTTCAAAAACACAATCATTAAACTGGGAGACTTAATGGTGCTTCATATGGTCTGCACGCATGACAAAGGGTAGATATCCGCCAGGAAGGGAATAATATGCTAGAAAGGAAAGATATTCAATATATCCGACCAGCGTTATCCATCATGGAAATAGTTAATAAAATAAGTAGAGGCCGTTCAACGTACAGCGTAAGCCCTTCAGGACACCTTTAGTGCATAAGCCCTTTATATATAGATCAAAGCGCGTGAGTAGCATACATGCCACATTAGCATGGTTGGACTAATTCAGTTAACTTCATCTACTAATGATAACTTGACACGTGTCTCCATTTTTTATAGAGCTCTGGTGCCTATAAATATGACACTTACACATTTATTATCACAATATCGGTCTCGTTTTTAGTGGTTTTGTGCCAAATTGAAGATTTTGTTATGGTTATTTATGAGATGGGTAATTCGTTTCAAGAAGTGTTTCTTGAAGAATTTTGAAGGTTTCGAGTGGTTTTCTGTGAAGGTTTCGAGTGGTTTTCTGCGCCTAATCATCATCATGGTAATTTCATAAAAAGATGACAAAGTGAGGTGCAAAGTTGGTAATTTATTTAATGTGCACGCTTCCACAGTTTTGGACACAACCGAAATTGTGATGCCCCGTACAAACCATCGTGTATGAATCATCAACAACAGGATCATTACAAGGTTAAGTACTATATGCTGTAATAAAAGAAGTTGCATTCACGATAAAAAGATGAAGTCATAACCGACGTCAATTGTTTTACACCAACAGTATGCTTCTACGAATATCAAGCATGAATAAATGTATATGACCCTTAGGTCGTTACAAAACATTGTTTCAAATGTAATTAAGTTTGAATGCAAGGTAAATAGTTCATACGGTGATAACACTAGAGCAGCGGGTGTCTACGGCAAGACTAGCACGACAGCGGAAGCAAATAACCTTAAGCACCTGAGAAAAACATGCTTAAAAACGTCAACACAAAGGTTGGTGAGCTATAGTTTAAGTATAACAGTATGTAAGGTAGGCCACGAGATTTCAGTGCTACAAAGAGCGTTTCAAAACAGTATGATAAAGTATATGTTAACCGTGGGCACTTGGTAACTAACTTAACGTTTATACCCCCTGAAAGTACACTTGGCAAGTGCGTATGTTTACGAAGTATTAAACACTCGTTGACTTCTAGCGCGACTAGCCCGAATGGGGATGTCAAACCCTATGGATCCATATCTAAGATTCGCGTTCACGGTTCAAAAACCAATGATTAAACGTTATCGAGCTAAAGGTAATGTTTATGCCGTTGTATAACCCACACATATATAAGTTTAAGTACTCGTGCCTAGTATGTAAAATGTAAAATGTGCATGTATTCTCAGTTCCAAAATAGTTAAAGTAAAAAGGGAATGCTATAACTCACAATGGTAAAGTAGCGGTAAAGTATGACTCGGAAAGTAAGCAAGTAATGAAGGTTGTCCAAACTGGTCCTCAACCTAAGTCAAATAGTACTAAGTCAGTAAATTGTCCAAATAGGTTTAAAAGTATGTAAATAAGGTCTTAAGGGTCATCATCATTCATCATTTAACAAAAGGTGTAAAGTAAGTTTCGTTCGTGAAAAGAGTTTAAAACAAAGGCTAACTTCGATCAGTCACCACGGCCTCTACCCTTACTGAATTAAGGTGAGACCAGTGGCCATGGCTCCGTATATGAGTTCTTTAAGTGTGGTAAAATTTATAGAAGTAAAATCGTCTTCGTTTGACCGTGACGACGGTCTAAGTGCGAGTAGGTCAGAAATTTCTGCACAACGTTAAAAGGACATAGTGACGATCGGAGGGCCATAAATCCTAAACCGTAACTCGGATTAAGACGAGTCCTATATGAAAAGTTATCTACTCGAACAGAGATATTTGAAAATCATAATCACAACAGCCCAGGCCTTACTGATCAGACCCAGAATACATAAAACAGACAGGTCAGTAGGTTCCGGTGGTTCTTGGTGTTCGATGCTAATCACGGTTCTCACCCTTGATGCATGTAGCTTCAAGTGTACAACTCATTGATGTGTTTGCATCATTTTCACCAAGGTTTGACCATCATAACCCAAGTGCAAGTCTAAGACATGAAGCACAACTCACTTAAGTGTTGCAAGTGTTTTGATGAACCAAGGTTACATCAAAGTCTTAGATCTAACACATATATGAACTTTAAAACTAATAATAAGTTACAAACTTGAAAGTGAACTTATGAAATCAAGATCTTAAGTTGTAGAACATAGTTCTTAGTTAGATCTTGAAGATCCAAGACTCAAAAGTCTAGATCTAACATAAGTGTACAAAGTTATAATTTAAGAAAGCTTACTAACATGTTCTTGAACTTTTAAAGTTAACTCTAGTTCAAGAAAGTATGAGATCAAGACTAACTTGTAGTACTTGACCATTTAAACTAACAAACATGAAATTAAAGTGCAAGTAAATGAAATAACAAACTAGTTTAAACAAGTTAATAAGTTCATGGGTTGCATACTTTAAAGATTCAAGCCTAAGCTTGATCTTTAAGGAAAGTAAACTTTAAAGCTTACTTCATGAATCACAATTATGCTTTCAACACATGAACTTTGATCTTTTTAAAACAATTAAGGTAGAATCATAAACTAGTAAGTTTATGTTCTTGTATGTTCTTGAAGAATCAAGATAATATGAAGAACAAACTAAAGAGTTTGGTTCTTGTTAACAAGTAAGTAACTACAACTAGTAAGTAACAAATAATCAAAGACAATTAACATTAAGCAAAAGAATGATGATGATGAAGGGTGTATAGAATTCTGTTTTACAAGAGAAAAAGGAAGGAGATTAAGTTTTGTTACTTACAATTTTAGAGAGAAAAGAGAGAAAAAGTTTGAAGTGAGATGAAGTGTGTGAAGAGTGAATGAAGATACAAGTGAACAAGTAAACAAAATTTGAAAGCAAACACTCCCTTGGGAGCCTCCTAGCTGACGGTCTGCAGTCCACAAGGGGGAAGGGAAGAATTTGTTGGTCACTAGCATGAAAAGCTCTTTAAAGTTGGTTATTAGGTGTTAGTTCATGGGGATTATGTGCAAGTAACATGGTAACTAGATTCCATACAAGTTAAGTCATCTAGTTAAGTCTTAGGAGTAATACTTACATTTAAAAATGGGCTAACTAATTCCTTTAAGATGTAGGGTGGGCTTATAAGCCCATGGTCAAGAGTCCATAACATTAATCAAGCCCAAGTTCAAGTAGTTTAACAAATAAATCCAATTAAAGCCCAAGTAACTAACTAATCACCATAGTTAATTAAAATGATTAATAAAATTAATCATGAATGTAAATAATACTTGAAAATATTATTCGTGCAAGTTTCGTGTGTCACAAAGACGTTTCGGGCAATTAAAGTCAAGTACGTTTAGTCATGGCAACATGTAAATGTAATAACATACATTCGTTTAATCACACGTATTAATAATAATAATTATTAATAAATAAACGTTGGAAAATCCAGGGTCGTTACATTACCCACCTGTTAAAGAAAATTTCGTCCCGAAATTTAAGCTGAGGTAGATGGAGGAGTCGGGAAAAGGTGAGGATACTTCCGCATCATTTGATCCTCTCGCTCCCAGGTAAACTCAGGTCCTCGTTTGGCATTCCATCGTACTCGGACGATCGGAATCTTGTTGCGTTTCAAAGTTTTGATCTCTCGATCCATAATTTCAACAGGTTCTTCCACAAAGTGGAGTTTGTCGTCAATTGTAAGTTCCTCAAGTGGTATGATAAGTTCAGGTGCAGCAAGACACTTTTTCAAGTTTGACACATGGAAGGTAGGATGAACTGAGCTCAATTGTGCTGGTAGATCCAAACGGTAAGCAACGGGTCCAACGCGTTCCAAGATTTTGAAAGGACCAATGTATCGTGGATTTAACTTTCCGCGTTTTCCAAAGCGAATCACACCCTTCCAAGGTGCAACCTTTAACATTACATGATCACCAATGTTGAATTCAAAGTCTTTACGTTTAAGATCGGCATAACTCTTTTGACGATCGCGGGCAGTCTTAAGTCTAGCATGAATCTGAGCAATCTTCTCCATCGTTTCATGGACTACCTCGGGTCTGGTGATTTGCTTTTTGCCTACTTCGGCCCAACAAATAGGAGATCGGCACTTGCGACCATACAATGCTTCAAAAGGTGCAGCATTAATGCTAGAGTGATAACTGTTGTTGTACGAGAATTCGGCTAACGGCAAATGCCTTTCCCAGGCCTTTCCAAAATCAATGACACATGCACGCAACATGTCCTCCAAGGTCTGAATTGTTCGTTCACTTTGCCCGTCAGTCTGAGGGTGATAAGCAGTACTCATGTCAAGACGAGTTCCCATGGCTTCTTGCAAAGAACGCCAAAATCTAGAAGCAAAACGAGGATCGCGATCCGAGATGATCGATAAAGGCACACCATAATGAGATACAACCTCCTTGAGGTATAATTGAGCAAGTCTCTCCATTGTATCTGTTTCCTTCATCACTAGAAAGTGTGCAGATTTAGTAAGGCGGTCAACAATAACCCAAATAGTATCGTATCTGCCCACCGTCTTAGGCAGCTTAGTAATGAAATCCATTGTGATCCTTTCCCACTTCCATTGTAGGATTTTCGGTTATTGCAGTAAGCCAGAAGGTCTCTGATGCTCGGCTTTAACTTTCGAGCAGGTTAAACATTTACCAACATAGGTTGCAACGTCCTTCTTAAGATTCGGCCACCAATACTATTCTTTAAGGTCGTGGTACATTTTGCCCGCTCCAGGATGAATCGAATATCTCGATTTGTGGGCTTCATCAAGTATAAGGTTCCGTAGATCTCCATAAAGAGGTACCCAAATTCTTCCAGCATAACATCGGAGTCCAGACTCCCTAACCTCGAATCGAGAGACAAGTATGTTCAAATGTTCATGAGTTATATTCTCCTTCTTGAGAGCCTCATCTTGTGCTACTCTGATCTGGCTATTGAGGTTCAAATGGATGGTGATGTTCAGAGCCCTAACACGAAGAGGTGTCGTCCTCTCCTTTCGGCTTAAAGCGGCAGCTACAACATTGGCCTTGCCAGGATGATAATGGAGTTCACAATCGTAGTCGTTGAGCGTCTCGATCCATCGACGCTGTCTCATATTTAGTTGCTTCTGATCAAAGATGTGCTGGAGACTCTTGTGATCGGTGAAGATAGTACTCTTAGTTTCATACAAATAGTATCTCCACAATTTGAGTGCAAAGACAACGGCTCCAAGTTCAAGATCGTGAGTAGTGTAGTTCCACTCGTGAATCTTTAATTGGCGGGAGGCATAGGCAATAACTTTTGATCGTTGCATCAGTACACAACCAAAACCACTCTTCGATGCATCACAATAAACAACAAAGTCGTCACTGCCCTCAGGAAGTGATAGGATAGGTGCGGAGGTTAACTTCTTCTTCAAAGTTTGGAATGCTGATTCGTGTGCGGGTTCCCAAATGAACTTCTTGCCCTTGTGAGTCAGCGCAGTCAAGGGACGCGCAATCAGAGAAAATCCTTCAATGAACCTTCGGTAGTAACTGGCGAGACCTAGGAATTGGCGAATGTGTGTCGGAGTAGTGGGGGTCTCCCACTTGCTGATGGCTTCAATCTTGGCGGGATCAACTTTGATACCCTGGTCGCTCACAACATGACCCAGAAATTGAACTTCCTTCAACCAAAATTCACACTTGGAGAATTTGGCGTAAAGTTGCTCTTGCCTCAAGAGTTCAAGTACTAGTTGGAGGTGTTGCTCATGCTCTTCTTCGCTCTTAGAGTAGATGAGGATATCATCTATGAAGACGATAACAAACTTATCCAAGTACGGCTTGCAGACATGATTCATGAGGTCCATGAACACGGCAGGTGCATTTGTCAAACCGAATGGCATCACGAGAAACTCATAATGACCATAACGGGTCCTGAATGCAGTTTTCATCACGTCACTTTCCTTCACCCTCAATTGGTGATACCCAGATCGCAAATTGATCTTAGAGTAAAGGCTCGATCCTTGTAGTTGGTCAAAAAGATCGTTAATTCGTGAAAGAGGATACCGATTCTTGATTGTCAATTTGTTGAGTTCACGGTAGTCGATACACATACGGAAGGATCCATCCTTCTTCTTCACAAACAATACAGGTACGCCCCAAGGCGAGAAACTTGGTTGGATAAACCCTCGATCAAGTAGTTCTTGTAGTTGGCTTTGTAATTCTTGCATCTCGGAAGGTGCGAGTCTATAAGGTGCGCGAGCTACAGGTGCTGCTCCTGGCACTAAGTCAATCTGAAACTCTACTGCTCTCGGTGGCGGTAATCCAGGCAATTCTTCAGGGAAGACATCGGAAAATTCGTTCACAATTCGAACGTTGTTCACGCTCTTCACCTCAGTTTCTACCGCTTTCACATGTGCTAGGACAGCAAAACGTCCCTTCTTCATAATCTTTTGCGCTTTCACGCAACTAATGAGGTTCAACTTCGAGGTACATCTCTCTCCATAGATAACCAGTGGTTCGCCATCTCCTTGTGGTATGTGAAGTGCTGTATCTCCACAGATAATATCGGCCTTTATCTTGCTCAACCAATCCATACCAACGATCACGTCAAAACTTCCCAGTTTGATAGGTATCAAATCAATTTCGAAATCAGTGCCAGCTATGTTGATAATAGCTCCTCGACTAATGTGGTCAACTTTTTCAAGTTTACCGTTGGCGACCTCGACAAGCATACTCTCTTTTAACGGGACTAATGACCAATTAATCTTAACGTAAAAATGTCTACATACATAACTTCTATCCGCACCAGTATCAAACAAGACAGAAGCAAAAAGATTGTTGATTTTGAATATACCTGTCACCAAGTCGGGGTTTTCGCGTGCGTCCCTTGTATTAACATTGAAAGCTCTAGCGCGGGGTGGTCCGCCATATTTTCGCTTATTTGGACACGCATTTCTGAAATGGCCCATCTGCCCGCATTCGTAGCACTTCTTCGGTCCGTTGGTGTTCGGCTTTCCATTCAAAGTGGTGACCTTGCAGTCCTTTCCGATATGCCCAGACCGTTGGCACTCCTCGCAGAAACACCTCTTGCATTGTGGTAAGGTTCCCTTGTAGTTCGGGTTGGAGTTGGTGTTGTTGTTGGGGTTGGAGTTTCCACCGTTGTTGTTTCCTCTGAAACCCTCATGTCGTTTCGCCGGGTTTTGATCATAGTTCCTTCCCCTGTTGTTGTTGTTGTGGTTATCCCATTTGAGCTTCTCACTAGTACCCGCTTCAGACTTAGTTTTCTCCGGTTCATCGATGGTTATCTGATTCATTAAAGTATGCGCCATGCGCATCGCTTCAGGAACATTCGGTGGCTTGGACGAGGTAACATTTCCCTTAATGCTCTTAGGAAGTCCCCAGAAGTATCTTTCCATTCGCTTGAATTCCGGGGTGACCATTGTCGGACACATAAGAGCTAACTCCAAAAATCTCCTGTTGTAACCATCAAGGTCATTCCCAACGGCCTTTAACTGCATGAATTCCATCTCCATCTTTTGTATCTCGGTTCTCGGACAATACTCATCAATCATAGCCGCTTTGAATTCCTCTCATGGCGTAGCATACGCCTCATCGATACCTTTCGCTTGAGCTAACATGTTCCACCACGTTAGTGCGCCGTCAGATAGCGTGCAAGAAGCAAATTTGGTTTTGTTGTCCTCCGAACATTTGCTAACTCGGAATATTGATTCAAGTTTCTCGAACCATCTGGTGAGACCAACCGGTCCCTCGATTCCACTGAAGTTGTGTGGTTTACAGCTCTGGAATTCCTTGTAAGTACACCCATTTTGAACGGGTTGAACAACCGGTGGTGGTGGCGGTGGCGGTGGAGCTTGGGGTTGCATTTTCCCAATGGCTGCGGCTACACATTCTTGGATCATCTCTTCAATTTGAGCAGCAGTAGGTGTGGATCGACCGTTAGCCATGGTGTTCTATACAAACATTTTGACTCAAGTCAAAATCCAGCATTCAATATATAATAATATAGTATATAACAACCAACATGTAAACAGCACAACACATGTTAATTAAGTAACGCAAGTTGATACAAGTACCGCAAAACACCATACAGTAACGTAAATAGAACACTTGTGCAAAAAGTAACATCACAAAGTTTCCATTCATTAATAATAAGTTTCATACATCATGATAGATTCGTACAATACATAAGTGAAATATGAAACTACAACTAGATTACATAATGAAATCTAAATACAAAAGTCCTACGTTGAAGGTGGGTGAAGGAAGTCCATAACCTGAGACATCTGCTCCTCAAGCTCAGTTACCCGAGCTCGGAGGATCTCCACCTCCCTTGTCAATTCCAAGACTGTGGGAGATGGTGGGGCAGGCGTGGCTGGCGGTGCAGGTGGCGCCGGTGGTGCAGGTGGTGCAGACCTCACGAAACGAGGTGTAGACGTTTCGGCTCCAGAAATAGTCAGTACGCAACGGGGCTCCTTACACACTTGTGGGTCAGCAGGGTACGATACAAGCCGCTTACGAGCAGTAACCCTATGACGTCGACCAAACGCATCAGTGAAGGCTCGTCCTCCATTGATCCCCAGAATGATGGTACCGTTGAAGCGATACCGCTTCTTCGACGGGGTGGAGGGTGGCTGAATAGGTATATCAGCAGGGTCCTCATCATCACTGGAGTCGTCTGAGGAGGTGTCTTCGGATGAAGCATCAGTGGATGACGGGTCGTCCGAATCATGTGGTGGCTGTACGGGTGGCTGAACTGGCCATCCGTGGGCGGCCATCATCTGTCTGTATCTGCCTGGCGGAATTGGTACTAAACGTCCATTAGGAGCGCGTCGGCACGGTATGCGCATATGGTTACGGAATGGCCCTTCCCCAAACTCCCCGGGAATCACAACACCACCGATGCGGGGCTGTGGCTCCGAGGATCCGGGAGCAGACGGAGCTGGAATCTCCGTAGGGTCCACGTGTCCGTCAATGGTAGCCACTGGTGCAGGTGCCTGGCTACTAGTCCCTGAAGATGAAGCGCCAGGGTCACTCGTGGGTAGCGGGATTGGTGTGTCGGCAGCAGCAGCAGGTGTGGTGGCTGACGAGTCTAAACTGCCCAAAACGATAGCAGGTGGAATATCCGACATCTGAACAAGGAAAAATAAATTTTCCATGTCAGTAAGTCATAAAGCAAGCACGTATTAGGCCAACAATTTAAATCATGTATAACAATAAGTAGCATGGCAATAATAACGAATTGTACAGAAGTAGCATGCAATCGAAAGCAAGTGATATCATGTAGTAGCATACGGCATATAGCAGTAAAAGTAAGCAGCAGCATGTAGTAAGTTCAGTAGAAACACGTAAACTAGCAAGTTGTAGATTAGTCCTATTAGTGAATCCTACTCGGGTCGGTCTTAGACTCACTAATGCAACCTAATTCCCTACGACCAATGCTCTGATACCAAATGTGATGCCCCGTACAAAACCATCGTGTACGAATCATCAACAACAGGATCATTACAAGGTTAAGTACTATATGCTGTAATAAAAGAAGTTGCATTCACGATAAAAAGATAACGTCATAACCGACGTCAATTGTTTTACGCCAACAGTATGGTTCTACGAATAGCAAGCATGAATAAATGTATATGACCCTTAGGTCATTACAAAACATAGTTTCAAATGTAATTAAGTTTGAATGCAAGGTAAACAGTTCATGCGGTGATAACACTAGAGCAGCGGGTGTCTACGGCAAGACTAGCACGACAGCGGAAGCAAATAACCTTAAGCACCTGAGAAAAACATGCTTAAAAACGTCAACACAAAGGTTGGTGAGCTATAGTTTAAGTATAACAGTATGTAAGGTAGGCCACGAGATTTCAGTGCTACAAAGAGCGTTTCAAAACAGTATGATAAAGTATATGTTAACCGTGGGCACTTGGTAACTAACTTAACATATATACCCCCTGAAAGTACACTTGGCAAGTGCGTATGTTTACAAAGTATTAAACATTCGTTGACTGCTAGCGCAACTAGCCCGAGTGGGGATGTCAAACCCTATGGATCCATATCTAAGATTCGCGTTCACAGTTCAAAAACCAATGATTAAACGTTACCGAGCTAAAGGGAATGTTTATGCCATTGTATAACCCACACATATATAAGTTTAAGTACTCATGCCTAGTATGTAAAACGTAAAATGCGCATGTATTCTCAGTTCCCAAAATAGTTAAAGTAAAAAGGGAATGCTATAACTCACAATGATAAAGTAGCGGCAAAGTATGACTCGGAAAGTAAGCAAGTAATGAAGGTTGTCCAAACGGGTCCTCAACCTAAGTCAAATAGTACTAAGTCAGTAAATCATCTGAATAGGTTAAAAAGTATGTAAATAAGGTCTTAAGGGTCATCATCATTCATCATTTAACAAAAGGTGTAAAGTAAGTTTCGTTCGTGAAAAGAGTTTAAAACAAAGGCTGATTTCGATCAGTCACCATGGCCTCTACCCTTACTTAATTAAGGTGAGACCAGTGGCCATGGTTCTGTATTTGAGTCCTTTAAGTGTGGTAAAATTTAAAGAAGCAAACTTGTCTTCGTTTGACCGTGGTGACGGTCTAAGTGCGAGTAGGTCAGAAATTTCTGCACAACGTTAAAAGGACATAGTGACGATCGGAGGGCCATAAATCCTAAAACGTAACTCGGATTAAGACGAGTCCTATATGAAAAGTTATATAATCGAACAGATCTATTTGAAAATCATAATCACAATCGCCCAGGTCTTACTGATCAGACCCAGAATAAAGAAAACAGACAGGTCAGTAGGTTCCGGTGGTTCTTGGTGTTCGATGCTTATCACGGTTCTCATCCTTGATGCATGTAGCTTCAAATGTACAACTCGTTGATGTGTTTGCATCATTTTCACCAAGGTTTGACCATGATAACCCAAGTTCAAGTCTAAGACATGAAGCACAACTCACTTAAGTGTTGCAAGTGTTTTGATGAACCAAGGTTACATCAAAGTCTTAGATCTAACACATACATGAACTTTAAAAGTAATAATAAGTTACAAACTTGAAAGTGAACTTATGAAATCAAGATCTTAAGTTGTAGAACATAGTTCTTAGTTAGATCTTGAAGATCCAAGACTCAAAAGTCTAGATCTAACATAAGTGTACTGATAATTCTAAAAACGAACATATATTTCATAGCATTATTCCTCAAGAAAGACAAGCTTTTAGTTGCATTTGTTCTATATACAAGTGATATTCGTTTAAATATTAAAAGGTGAAGACAAAAGACAGATTCGACGAATTGAAGACGCAAACGACCAAAAAGCTCAAAAGTACAAAATACAATCAAAGAGGTTCCAATTATTGATAAGAAATGTCTCGAAATTACAAGAGTACAAGATTCAAAACGCAAAGTACAAGATATTAAATTGTACGCAAGGACGTTCGAAAATCCGGAACCGGGACCAGAGTCAACTCTCAACGCTCGACGCAACGGACTAAAAATTACAAGTTAACTATGTATATAAATATAATATAATATATAATTAATTATATTAATTATATATATATTATATTTATAAAATAAATCGTCGGCAAACAAAGAGCCAAATGTGGGTGAGCTGTGAAAACGATCTCCGCGACTCACGGAGTTTGAAGAAGGAATGGGCCGCGAGTCGCGGAGCCCCAAAAACTGAAACTCCCTATAAAACCCAACGAATTCTGATCAATTTTTCATCCATAATATATATCCATCCATCTATCTATACGTAATATATATTTATAATTTATATTTTAATTTTAATTTTAATTTTAATTCCAATAATAAGGGTATGTTAGCGAATGTTGTAAGGCTGTAAGTCAAAATTCTGTTCGTGTAACGCTACGCTATTTTTAATCATCGTAAGTTATGTTCAACCTTTTTAATTTAATGTCTCGTAGCTAAGTTATTATTATGCTTATTTAATCCGAAGTAATCATGATGTTGGGCTAATTACTAAAATTGGGTAATTGGGCTTTGTACCATAATTGGGGTTTGGACAAAAGAACGACACTTGTGGAAATTAGACTATGGGCTATTAATGGGCTTTATATTTGTTTAACTAAATGATAGTTTGTTAATGTTAATATAAAGATTTACAATTGGGCGTCCCTATAAATTACCATATACACTCGATCGGACACGATGGGCGGGGTATTTATATGTACAAATAATCGTTCATTTAACCGGACACGGGAATGGATTAATAGCCACTAGAATTATTAAAACAGGGGTGAAATTATGTACAAGGACACTTGGCATAATTGATAACAAAGTATTAAAACCTTGGGTTACACTCAGTCGACATTCTGGTGTAATTATTAAACAAAGTAATAAAACCTTGTTACAGTTTAAGTCCCCAATTAGTTGGAATATTTAACTTTGGGTATAAGGATAATTTGACGAGGACACTCGCACTTTATATTTATGACTGATGGACTGTTATGGACAAAAACCAGACGGACATATTAAATAATCCAGGACAAAGGACAATTAACCCATGGGCATAAAACTAAAATCAACACGTCAAACATCATGGTTACGGAAGTTTAAATAAGCATAATTCTTTTATTTCATATTTAATTTCCTTTATTTTATATTTAATTGCACTTCTAATTATCGCATTTTTTGTTATTGTATTTAATTGCACTTTTAATTATCGTACTTTTTAATTATCGCAAGTTTATTTTATCGCACTTTTATTATTCGCAATTTCATTATCGTTATTTATTTACGCTTTAAATTAAGTCTTGTATTTATTTATTATTTTACATTTGGTTTTAACAGCGACTAAAGTTTTAAAATTGACAAACCAGTCATTAAACGGTAAAAACCCCCCTTTATAATAATAATATTACTTATATATATATTTGTATTTTTATAAAAGTAAACTAATATAGCGTTAAGCTTTGTTTAAAGATTTTCCCTGTGGAACGAACCGGACTTGCTAAAAACTACACTACTTTACGATTAGGTACACTGCCTATAAGTGTTGTAGCAAGGTTTAAGTATATCCATTCTCTAAATAAATAAATATCTTGTGTAAAATTGTATCGTATTTAATAGTATTTCCTGCTAAAATATAAAGCTATTTTATGTACACCTCGCATAACATCAAGTTATTTTTGGCGCCGCTGCCGGGGAACAATCTAGCTTAAAAGCCGGAAGCGCAACGCTACATAAAAAAAAAGATTTTTATTTTTAGTTTACTTTTATTAAAATTCACTTTTGTAAAAATACATTTTTAATTATTCAAAAATATAAAAAGAAAAACAAAAATTTATATATTTTTAAGATTTTATTAAATATTTAAGTTTTATAAAGTTTCTTTATTTTTATTTTATAAAAATATAAGTTTTTATTATATAAATATTTTAGATTTTAAAACAGAAAACAGAAAAAAAAATATAAAATAAAAAAAAAACGCGTCAAATTTTAAACTGTACCTGAGTTGAAAATTGGAATCCCGCGACTCGTGGAGTTTGCTGCTTGGAATACCGCAACTCGCGGAGCCACCCTGACACCGACAGAAACCCTAATCAGCATTTATTACGGGTAATTATTAATTATTATTATTAATAAACCCTAATTACTTAATTATTAATATAATTAGTTTAAGTTTTTAAATTAAATTGTATTTTAAATTTTAGTTAGTTTTATTATATATATAAATTAATAGTTTTATAAAATAAATAATATAAAAATAATATTTTTATAAAAATTGTACTTTTTACAACTTTTAGTTTATTTTTATATTTTGTCCCTTTTTAATCGTTTTAGCGTAATATTTGTATTTTTAGCTCATATTTAGTTTTAAACTTAGTTTTTGCCATAGTTATTTTTACTTCTAGATTTTTAGGCTTTGCCGTAGAATTCCTTAAGTGCTTTTTCTTTAGACTAAGATTTAGGTACTTTAGAATTTTGCGACGCCTTTTTAAGTTTTAGTTTCTTTTTAAGTTATTTCCATTTGGAATTTAGTTTTTCCTGTAAGCTTTAATATTTTTAGACGACTTTTACCTATGTATCAATTATCATTCCAATTAGTAATCTCAATTTGCGATTATAAATTAAAGTTAGTTGTTGTAATAAGGTTAGGTTAGTCAAGTGTTTTTAAGTGTTATAAGTTTCTTTTATTTTTCCGTCACCTTTTATTTTTCAACCATTTTTCTTTTTCAACCTTTTTCGACGAACTCTTTTTCTTTCTTATTTCTCGCTATTCTAGTTTTAGGACATAGATTTTTATTCTACTTCTTATCTAAATTTCTTAAAATTACAAAAATTTATTTTAAGTGGTTAAATTGATAGACATCAAAATTTTCTGGTTCGTAGTAATAGTTGGATTTGTATGTAGACCAGGTTATTGGAGCCAAACAGTCCTCAATTATATTGAGACCAAACGAATCCTGCCCCTCTGCTGCATCTTTTGGCTATTCGAAACGTGGGCAAAATCAGAAAAGTCTATTGATTGGATAACTTATTATAATTTTTCTTTCCTTTTAAAAACAAATAGGATATTCAGTGAATGCACCGAGCAAGACGTTCATCACCTTTTGTACGTTCACCACCTGTAACTAGATCAAGACATCTAACTAATATTGTCGCCGTTAATAATCCATTTTTTGAACCCGACCTCACAATTGAGAATCCGGAGAATATTCAGGGACGATTCATAGATCCTGAACCATTAAATTTTCCTCCGGAACCACCAATCATTCAAACAGAGATTGTTGAGGAACGAACCATTAAATCAGAATCCTCTGGTAATTCCGATTCAACAAATTCAATTATGGAGAATCTGGAACCTTTAAGTATGGAAGACCGAATGAGAGCTAAACGCACTGGCCAAGGTCACGCAATTACTCATCCAGACATTAATGCGCCAGATTATGAAATCAAAGGACAAATTCTACACATGGTGACTAATCAATGCCAATTTAGTGGTGCGCCGAAGGAAGATCCAAATGAACATTTACGTACCTTTAATAGGATCTTCACACTATTTAAAATCCGAGAAGTAGAGGATGAACAGATATATCTCATGTTATTTCCCTGGACTTTAAAGGGAGAAGCCAAAGATTGGTTGGAATCGTTACCTGAAGGGGCGATCGATACATGGGATGTTTTAGTTGAAAAATTTCTTAAACAATTCTTTCCTGCATCTAAAGCCGTAAGACTTCAAGGAGAAATTGTTACATTCACACAGAAGCCAAATGAAACTCTATATGAGGCTTAGACAAGATTTGGAAAGTTATTGAGAGGATGTCCGGAAAATGGTTTAGATACCTGTCAAATAGTACAAATATTCTACCAAGGATGCGACATCACTACAAGAAAAGACATAGATATAGCAGCTGGTGGTTCTATTATGAAGAAAACCGAAACTGATGCTTACAAAATTATTGATAACACTGCTTCCCACTCACATGAGTGGCACCAAAAAAAAGATATCGTTAGATCATCTAAAGCAGCTAGAGCCGATTCTAGCCATGACTTAGATTCCATTTCCGCAAAGATAGATGCTGTCGAGAGACGAATGGAAAAGATGACTAAAGATATTCACTCAATACGAATTAGTTGTGAGCAGTGTGGAGGACCACATTTGACAAAAGATTGTCTCAGTATTGAATTAACAATGGAACAAAGAGAGAATATTTCATACATAAACCAAAGGCCTGAAAATAATTATTAGAATAATTATCAACCGCCAAGACCTATTTACAATCAAAACCAGAATTATAATAGAAATATTCCATACAACAACCAACAAGGTCCTAGCAATCAACAAGTATCCAATAATACTTACAATCAGCAAAGACCTAATTTTCAAAACAAACCACCACAACCCGATGATAAAAAGCCGAATTTAGAAGATATGATGACGAAGCTAATTGAAACTCAAACGCAGTTTTTCACATCTCAGAAACAAACTAATGAACAAAATGCTCAAGCATTTAGAAATCAACAAGCTTCTATTCAAAACTTGGAACAAGAAGTAAGTAACCTAGCAAGGTTAATAGGTGAAAGAAAACCGGGAAGTCTACCTAGTGATACAAATACTAACCCCCGGAATGAAACAGCTAAAGCTATTACCACAAGAAGTGGTACAACACTTAAACCACCTGAAATACCTGTAACTTCTGATAAAGCTATTCCTACTCCACAAGAACCACAACCTGAACAAGATAAGGAAAAAGAACCGGTAGTTGAAAAGGTTAATGAAGATAACACAATTAAGGATAAACCTTATGTTAAACCATACCAACCACCACTTCCTTACCCGAGTAAAATGAAGAAAGAGAAACTTGAAGCCGAGCAATCCAAATTCTTGGATATGTTTAAACAGATAAATGTAAATCTTCCTTTCATTGATGTGATTTCAGGAATGCCTAGATATGCTAAATTCTTGAAAGATCTAATCTCAAATAGAAAGAAAATGGAAGAACTCTCGGCTGTTACCATGAATGCTAATTGTTCAGCAGTGCTGTTGAATAAGATACCAGAAAAATTATCTGATCCAGGGAGTTTCACAATTCCATATTTTCTGGGTAGTCTTAGTTCAATAGAAGCATTGGCAGACTTAGGTGCTAGTATAAATTTAATGCCGTATTCACTATACGCTAAACTAGACCTTGGAGAATTGAAACCAACTAGAATAAGTATACAACTAGCCGATAGATCAATAAAATATCCTAGAGGGATAATGGAGAACATGCTAGTTAAAGTTGGTACTTTAGTATTTCCAATAGATTTTGTTGTTCTGGACATGGAATAAGAATCTCAAGTTCCTCTCATATTAGGAAGACCATTCTTAAACACGGCTAAAGTAATGATAGACGTGTTCGGTAAGAAATTGACCCTAAGTATAGAGGATGAGAGTGTTACCTTTTCAGTTGATAGAGCAATGCAACAACCACAATCTGCAGATGATACATGTTATTATATTCAAACTATAGATGCACATGCAGAATTATTAGAAGAATTTCCAGAATTACAAGGAACAGGAGAATGTTCTTTAGGAGAAGGTAATGAACCAATTGATGAAGCTGAAATGTTAGCTACACTTATAGCTAATGGATATGAACCAACAATAGAAGAAATTCAAATGCTAAAAGAAGAAGACAGATATCGATACAAATCATCGATAGAAGAACCTCCGAAATTAGAGTTAAAGCCACTTCCAAACCATTTGGAATACGCTTATTTACATGGTGAATCTGAATTACCTGTAATAATATCGTCTTCTCTTACTGAAAATGAGAAATCACAACTCATTTCTGTGTTGAAAGCTCATAAACCAGCCATTGCATGGAAGATTCATGATATTAAAGGAATAAGTCCTTCGTATTGCACACATAAAATCCTTATGGAAGAAGGTCATAAAACGTATGTGCAACGCCAATGAAGACTAAATCCTAATATGCAAGATGTAATTAAGAAAGAGATTATTAAACTGCTAGATGCAGGCCTAATTTATCCAATCTCTGATAGTCCATGGGTAAGCCCAGTTCAATGCGTGCCTAAGAAGGGTGGCATGACTGTCATTACAAATGAGAAAAATGAGCTTATTCCTACTAGGACTGTAACAGGATGGCGTGTATGTATTGATTATAGAAAATTAAATGATGCCACCAGAAAAGATCACTTTCCCTTACCTTTCATTGATCAAATGTTAGAAAGATTAGCCGGAAATAGTTACTATTGTTTTCTAGATGGATTTTCCGGATATTTTCAAATTCCAATAGCACCCGAAGATCAAGAGAAAACCACATTCACGTACCCTTATGGTACTTTTTCTTACAAACGCATGCCATTTGGACTTTGCAACACCCCTGCAACCTTTCAAAGGTGTATGATGGCGATTTTTCATGACATGATAGAAGAATGCATGGAAGTTTTCATGGATGACTTTTCAGTTTTCGGTGATACATTTGAATCATGTCTAGCTAATCTGGAACGAATGCTTATTAGATGCGAACAATCAAATCTAGTATTTAATTGGGAGAAATGCCATTTCATGGTTAAAGAAGGCATCGTTCTTGGACATAAAATTTCAAAAGAAGGAATTGAAGTGGATAGAGCTAAAGTAGATGTAATTGCTAAACTTCCACATCCCACCAATGTTAGAGGAGTTAGGAGTTTTCTAGGGCATGCCGATTTTTACTGACGTTTCATAAAAGATTTTTCTAAAATTGCCACTCCTATGAATAAACTCCTAGAAAAGGATGCTCCATTCATCTTTTCAGATGAATGTATCAAATCTTTTAATATTCTTAAAGAGAAACTCACTAATGTGCCGATCATGATAACACCAAATTGGAATCTACCATTTGAACTAATGTGCGATGCAAGTGATTTTGCATTGGGAGCCGTTTTAGGACAAAGGATTGAAAAATGATTTCAACCTATATATTATGCTAGTAAGACGTTACAAGGAGCACAAACGAACTATACAACTACTGAAAAAGAACTCCTTGCTATTGTCTTTGCTTTTGACAAATTTCGATCATATCTCGTTCTAGCAAAAACGGTGGTTTATACCGACCATTCTGCTCTTAGATACCTATTTTCGAAACAAGATGCTAAACCAAGATTAATCCGTTGGATCTTACTCTTACAAGAGTTCGATATTGAAATCCGAGATAAAAGAGGAGCAGAAAATCTCGCCGCTGATCATCTTTCTCGACTTGAAAATCCCGCATTAGAAGTTCTAAATGAATCGGCCATACAAGACAACTTTCCTGATGAATATCTATTGAAGATAGATTATAAAGAAATTCCATGGTTTGCAGACTATGCAAATTACTTAGTTTGTGGATTCCTTGAAAAAGGATTATCGTACCAAAAACAAAAAAAATTCTTCAGTGATATAAAACACTATTTCTGGGAAGATCCACATTTGTTTAAAAGTTGTCTAGATGGAATAATACGCCGATGTGTATTCGGAGATGAAGCCAGTAAAATATTAAACCATTGTCACACAGGACCAACAGGAGGGCATTATGGGCCTCAACTAACAGCAAGAAAAGTTTATGATGCTGGATTCTATTGGCTTACAATTTACAAAGACGCACACCTTCTTTGCAAATCCTGTGATGCTTGTCAAAGGGCCGGAAAAATAAGTCAACGTGATGAAATGCCACAAAATGTCATCCAAGTATGTGAAGTATTTGACATTTGGGGTATTGACTTTATGGGTCCATTTCCAAAATCTCATAATAATCTCTATATTCTCGTAGCCATTGATTATGTATCTAAATGGGCGGAAGCACAAGCTCTCCCAACTAACGATGCACGTGTTGTAGTCAATTTTTTAAAACATCTTTTTGCAAGGTTTGGAACATCGAAAGCTTTAATAAGTGATCGGGGAACTCATTTCTGTAATAATAAACTTGAAAAAGTTTTTAAAAGATATGGAGTAACTCATAAAATCTCCACTGCTTATCATCCACAAACAAGTGGACAAGTTGAAAATATCAACCGAGCTTTAAAACGTATTCTAGAGAAAACCGTAGGATCAAATTCGAAAGAATGGTCCATTAAATTGGAGGATGCACTCTGGGCTTTTAGAACAGCCTACAAAACTCCAATTGGAACCACACCTTTTAGACTTGTTTATGGAAAAGCATGTCATCTTCCAGTAGAAATTGAACACAAAGCATTTTGGGCTTTGAAGACATGTAATCTTGATTTACATGAAGCTGGACGTCTACGATTAAATCAATTAAACGAATTAGAAGAATTAAGACATGAAGCATATGAAAATTCGTTGATCTATAAGGAAAGAACGAAGAAATGGCATGATAAAAGAATCAGAACTTCAAAAGAATTTAAGGAAGGAGACAGAGTTCTTCTTTTCAATTCACGATTCAAGCTATTTCCTGGAAAATTGAAATCAAGATGGTCTGGACCATTCATAGTTAAAAGAGTTTTTCCATACGGAACAGTAGAATTGATAAATTCAAATGGGATTGAATTTAAAGTTAATGGTCATAGAGTTAAACACTACATAGATAGTCCGATGGAAGTCGACAACGAAGTTAATCACAATTTCGACACCACAGCTAACTAAGTGTGGGGAGAATCAAGTCTTTAAAGGATAATATGTATTTCTGTTAGAGTTAGATTGTCTGTTTTTGTGTAGTTCTCGAAAATGGAACCCGAATGGTCTTTCCCTAGCAGACCCTAAAGAACTAGTCTTCTCCCCCCATTCTGAATTTTTATTTTTTTTAGGTTTTTACAAAATGAAGACTGCCTGTGAACTAAACCATGGTCTAATGCTACACGCTTTGATCACTAAACGTAATAATGACACACTACCAAGTGAAATAGCATCAGTAATCAGAGAAAGATTGGACGGAGTAAGAAAAGAATCCAGATGCGAAGATAATAAGTTACAATTTGGTAAAGGAAAATCAAAATCCGCAGCGAAAAGAAGAGCACGACACCTAGAAAGATGTCACAAATGCGGAAAATGGTCACATGGGGGTAAATGTTCAAATAATCAAACCTATTCAAATACCGAATTTGTTACTTTATGCAGAGACGGACCGTTCATATGTTTAGAAGAAAAAACACTGAATGCTCGAGGTTATGCCTATGTAGCCATGGAAAACCAATTAAACCGACTATCTTATGAATGGGATAGATCGTATAACTAAGAATAGTATCTCACAGGTAAGTCTGTACAGTTTTTATTTTTAATTTTTTTTAACCTTTTGATAATAAACGCTAATTTGTTCGCTAAAAAGTATTAAATTGGTATTGAATAAAATTAGGTTTGGCGACCGAAATTATTGATATCATTCAAAAATTTATTACATCACTGCGAAATTTAACGTTTATTCTTAAGGTATAAATATCTTTAATCAATCAACCCAAAATATTTCAAAAATTCGTCATGAGTTAAATTAGGTCATGGAACCGAAATTACTTTACCGAAAAGAGGGGCGTATATTTTTGATAATATTTGATTGATTAAAGTGGTATAAAAAGCCAAAAAGATTTTTAATTTTATTTTTACCATGTTTTTAAAATTAATATATAAATTTTAAATTAATATTGTACACTTTGTAAAATCAATATATTTAAAATTGTAAATATTCAAAAAATTAATATAAGTTTGGTGTGAATTTATAATATAAAAATTTAAATTAAGTTTGGTGTGAATTTTATTTTTATGAATTTTTAAATTTAAGTTTGGTATGAATTTTTAATATTAATTTTGAATTTTATGTATTTTTAATTTAATTTGGTGTGAATTTAAAAACAAAAATTTACTTTATCTCATTAAGTTAAAAATATGATTTTTAAAATTCGTCGTAAGTTGAAGACTAGGTCGTTGAACCGAAATTGCTTTACCCAAGGGAGGGACGAGAACTTTTATTATCATTATTTTTAATCTTATTGAATTAAAGTATGCCAAAAATATTAAAAAACTAAAAAAAATCTAAGCTTTTAAAACAATCGCTTGAAAAAGACAAATTTTAAAATTTTGTCGAAGGACGGACTAGGACATCGATCTGAAACGACCTCGTCCTAAATAACAAGGGAAACAAAATTTTAAAATTAATTACTTAATTATTTTAATTAGTATAAGATATAAAAAAAAAAAAATACAAACTCCGTGACTCGCGGAGTTTGATGGGTCAAACACCGCGACTCGCGGAGGGACCGAAATACAGAAAAAAAAATAAAACGCAAAAAACTGATCAGTTGAACACCACAACACACAAAACACTGCGATAAAACCCGCAAAAACCCGAAAAAACACCCCCAAATTCACAATTTTTGACCGTTAATCATCAAATCTTTTACTAAAATCATGTTGAGAAGGATGCTATCAAGGAATTACTCAAGAAAAACGGTAAATTTCTACACCTAAACACCATTTAATCCGAAAATTAGTGTTCTTGAGCAATTTTTTCCCCAATTTGATTTTGATGCTTTTTAATATAATTATGCTTAAATTGTTTATGTATTATGCTTGTATAACCTCGATTGATGCTATTTAACATGATTAGAAGCCTTAAACTTCACATTTTGAGTAATCTAGGGTTTGTGTTCTTGAGCAATTTGGGGCTTTTTGATATAAACAGGTTATGGCCAATTTTTGTCATGAATTGTTGCTAAATTAAGTAGTGTAACATGTTTAGGTAGTTAAATGATCCAAACTTTGAGCCTAAACATGATTTTGAGAATTAAAGTGGACTTTTTCAAGTCTAAAATTCATGAACTTGATTTTTGAAAGATAATGCCATTTGAAACTTGTTTAATTGCTAGTAATGATTATTTTGACATGTTATTTGAGTTGAATGCTTATGAACTTGGCGAACATTTTCGTATATGCTTATTTGAAAAAGCGTAGATTTGATGAAAATATGAAAATGAGCTTAAGTTTGATATAAATTGATCATGTCATTGTAATTATTTTGATTGATGATTTTGCTGACACTAATGCATATTTGGATGCACAAAAATTGTGTTTGATGTGTTTTGCAGACTGAAAGGGGTGAATCTTCATCCCAAGCTCGCAATGCTCCTGCTGAGAATGCGGAACAACAGGAGGTGGATAACTACTACAAACAAGATATACCTCATCCAGTCATGACATTTTCTGATATGCACTTGGAAGATTTGCACCCGAACCTGAGATTTGACAGACTTTGGATAGATTATCCAAAATACCAAAGGGGTTTGCATACTCTTCATTCTAAAGTTGTTGAGGTACCTAGGGTCATAGAATGGGGACCATTAGAAGTTGTAGAATTGGTCGGGCCAATTAGGGAATTACTTGCACAGAGGTATGGTGTAGTGACCCAAACTTTTCCATGTTTATATATATTAATTGAGATTGATATTTACATGATTAAGTGTTTCCAACATGTTAAGCAATCAAACTTGTTAAGACTTGATTAATTGAAATATGTTTCATATAGACAATTGACCACCCAAGTTGACCGGTGATTCACGAACGTTAAAACTTGTAAAAACTATATGATGACATATATATGGTTATATATATAGTTAACATGATATTATGATAAGTAAACATATCATTAAGTATATTAACAATGAACTACATATGTAAAAACAAGACTACTAACTTAATGATTTTTAAACGAGACATATATGTAACGATTATCGTTGTAAAGACATTTAATGTATATATATCATATTAAGAGATATTCATACATGATAATATCATGATAATATAATAATTTAAAATCTCATTTGATATTATAAACATTGGGTTAACAACATTTAACAAGATCGTTAACCTAAAGGTTTCAAAACAACACTTACATGTAACGACTAACGATGACTTAACGACTCAGTTAAAATGTATATACATGTAGTGTTTTAATATGTATTTATACACTTTTGAAAGACTTCAATACACTTATCAAAATACTTCTACTTAACAAAAATGCTTACAATTGCATTCAGTTTCATCAACAATTCTACTCGTATGCACCCGTATTCGTACTCGTACAATACACAGCTTTTAGATGTATGTACTATTGGTATATACACTCCAATGATCAGCTCTTAGCAGCCCATGTGAGTCACCTAACACATGTGGGAACCATCATTTGGCAACTAGCATGAAATATCTCATAAAATTACAAAAATATGAGTAATCATTCATGACTTATTTACATGAAAACAAAATTACATATCCTTTATATCTAATCCATACACCAACGACCAAAAACACCTACAAACACTTTCATTCTTCAATTTTCTTCATCTAATTGATCTCTCTCAAGTTCTATCTTCAAGTTCTAAGTGTTCTTCATATATTCTACAAGTTCTAGTTACATAAAATCAAGAATACTTTCAAGTTTGCTAGCTCACTTCCAATCTTGTAAGGTGATCATCCAACCTCAAGAAATCTTTGTTTCTTACAGTAGGTTATCATTCTAATACAAGGTAATAATCATATTCAAACTTTGGTTCAATTTCTATAACTATAACAATCTTATTTCAAGTGATGATCTTACTTGAACTTGTTTTCGTGTCATGATTCTGCTTCAAGAACTTCGAGCCATCCAAGGATCCATTGAAGCTAGATCCATTTTTCTCTTTTCCAGTAGGTTTATCCAAGGAAATTAAGGTAGTAATGATGTTCATAACATCATTCGATTCATACATATAAAGCTATATTATTCGAAGGTTTAAACTTGTAATCACTAGAACATAGTTTAGTTAATTCTAAACTTGTTCGCAAACAAAAGTTAATCCTTCTAACTTGACTTTTAAAATCAACTAAACACATGTTCTATATCTATATGATATGCTAACTTAATGATTTAAAACCTGGAAACACGAAAAACACCGTAAAACCGGATTTACGCCGTCGTAGTAACACCGCGGGCTGTTTTGGGTTAGTTAATTAAAAACTATGATAAACTTTGATTTAAAAGTTGTTATTCTGAGAAAATGATTTTTATTATGAACATGAAACTATATCCAAAAATTATGGTTAAACTCAAAGTGGAAGTATGTTTTCTAAAATGGTCATCTAGACGTCGTTCTTTCGATTGAAATGACTACCTTTACAAAAATGACTTGTAACTTATTTTTCCGACTATAAACCTATACTTTTCTGTTTAGATTCATAAAATAGAGTTCAATATGAAACCATAGCAATTTTATTCACTCAAAACGGATTTAAAATGAAGAAGTTATGGGTAAAACAAGATTGAATAATTTTTCTCATTTTAGCTACGTGAAAATTGGTAACAAATCTATTCCAACCATAACTTAATCAACTTGTATTGTATATTATGTAATCTTGAGATACCATAGACACGTATACAATGTTTCGACCTATCATGTCGACACATCTATATATATTTCGGAACAACCATAGACACTCTATATGTGAATGTTGGAGTTAGCTATACAGGGTTAAGGTTGATTCCAAAATATATATAGTTTGAGTTGTGATCAATACTGAGATACGTATACACTGGGTCGTGGATTGATTCAAGATAATATTTATCGATTTATTTCTGTACATCTAACTGTGGACAACTAGTTGTAGGTTACTAACGAGGACAGCTGACTTAATAAACTTAAAACATCAAAATATATTAAAAGTGTTGTAAATATATTTTGAACATACTTTGATATATATGTATATATTGTTATAGGTTCGTGAATCAACCAGTGGCCAAGTCTTACTTCCCGACGAAGTAAAAATCTGTGAAAGTGAGTTATAGTCCCACTTTTAAAATCTAATATTTTTGGGATGAGAATACATGCAGGTTTTATAAATGATTTACAAAATAGACACAAGTACGTAAAACTACATTCTATGGTTGAATTATCGAAATCGAATATGCCCCTTTTTATTAAGTCTGGTAATCTAAGAATTAGGGAACAGACACCCTAATTGACGCGAATCCTAAAGATAGATCTATTGGGCCTAACAAACCCCATCCAAAGTACCGGATGCTTTAGTACTTCGAAATTTATATCATATCCGAAGGGTGTCCCGGAATGATGGGGATATTCTTATATATGCATCTTGTTATTGTCGGTTACCAGGTGTTCACCATATGAATGATTTTTATCTCTATGTATGGGATGTGTATTGAAATATGAAATCTTGTGGTCTATTGTTACGATTTGATATATATAGGTTAAACCTATAACTCACCAACATTTTTGTTGACGTTTTAAGCATGTTTATTCTCAGGTGATTATTAAGAGCTTCCGCTGTCGCATACTTAAATAAGGACAAAATTTGGAGTCCATGCTTGTATGATATTGTTTAAAAACTGCATTCAAGAAACTTATTTTGTTGTAACATATTTGTATTGTAAACCATTATGTAATGGTCGTGTGTAAACAGGATATTTTAGATTATCATTATTTGATAATCTACGTAAAGCTTTTTAAACCTTTATTGATGAAATAAAGGTTATGGTTTGTTTAAAAATGAATGCAGTCTTTGAAAAACGTCTCATATAGAGGTCAAAACCTCGCAACGAAATCAATTAATATGGAACGTTTTTAATCAATAAGAACGGGACATTTCAGTTGGTATCCGAGCGTTGGTCTTAGAGAACCAGAAAATTTGCATTAGTGTGTCTTATCGAGTTTGTTAGGATGTATTAGTGAGTCTGGACTTCGACCGTGTTTTCTTTAAAAATGATTGCTAAACATTTTTGTTGGAAACTATATATTTTTAACATATGAATATTATGTGATATATTAATCTCTTAACGTGTTTGATATTATGTGATAGATGTCTACCTCTAGAACAAGTCCCATTGACTCACCTAATAATAATGAAGAGTCAAATGTAAATTGGAATGATTTGTGGACTGATTCACAAGTTCCCGAAGAGGAACCGGAAGAAGAGTCGGAACCGGAAGAAGAATCGGAACCGGAAGAAGAATCGGAACCGGATAAAGAAATAGAACCGGTGGGGGAAATAATAAAACGGTTAAGTAAAAGAAAATCCTCAACCAACCGACCAAAGTTAATTATGGTCAATGGTGTTTCCGCCAAGGAAGCAAAATATTGGGAGGATTACCAATTCTCCGATGAATCGGATTCCGACGAGAATTCCGATGATGTTATAGAAATTACCCCAACTGAATTTAAAAAGGCAAAAGAAAATAATAAGGGAAAGGGCATAAAAATAGAGAAATCTAATTCCAACCCCGATGAACTTTATATGTATCGTCAACCCCCGAAGTTCTTAAGTTGTAACAATGACCCGGGAACCTCTAAACCACCAGGTTTTTCTAAACCAATGTGGACAACGACGGCTCATATTAGGGGAACATCATATATCCCTAGAAACTTGGCAAAACGAACCAAAACCGAAGAAGAAGAAACGAGCGAGTCGGAATAAGATAGTTGTATTCGTGTGGTGTAATATATGTAATATAGTGTTCTTATGCTTTATGATATATGTAAAAATTTCTTGTATTAATAAGTATTTTTTTATGAATCTAACTCTTGTCTATTTTACAGTTTAAAAACACAAAATGGATAGACAACCCAATATTTTAAGAGACCTACCCGGAGACATGATTGATGAAATCTTGTCTAGAGTCGGCCAGAATTCTTCGGCACAACTATTTAAGGCGAGATCAGTTTGTAAGACATTCGAAGAACGTTCCAAGAATGTCTTGGTTTATAAGAGACTTTCGTTTGAAAGATGGGGGATATCACATTGGGAAACCCATAAGTTACGATGTGTTTACTTTGACGCATATATTGCGGGGAACCCAAATGCTATTTTACGCAACGGGTTAAGAAATTATTTTGACTCAATATATCCGAATATTGGACTTCGTGATTTAGAAAAAGCGGCTAACATGCAACATAAAGAAGCATGTTATGCTTACGGATTAGTAATGTTCGCTTCTCACCAAAGTGAGAACAAGAACATCGGGCTACAACTATTAAACAAAACGTTTCCACAAGTGACGGAGTCGGTAATTGGGGTAAGAAATGAGGTTTTTAGATTATTACGGGACTGTTGGACATTACGTAACCCTCGTCCCTTTGACGACGTTACAACACGCTGTCTTATCAACGGCCATAACGGTTATGTTGCACAAGACCAAGGATGGGAAGTAGTCCTAGTAAAACCAGAATGCATGACTTGTTTCTGGACGTATGAATTACGTGTCTTTATTGTCTTTGCTGAACGACTTGTGTACTAGCTAGAATTGTCTTCACAACTATCTTGTATCAAAGTTATTGTGTGCTATATTTCATGCTTTATGTAAAGTAAGCGGTATTGTAAGTTTGTAAAATATTGTATAAAAGTTTGAACGCGAAATATTATTATAATCAGTTTTTCATATAGAATTGTAGTAGTTGAATTGTATATTAACTACTAAGTATGAACTTAACGGGTAGGTACTACCCGAATTTAAACTTATAAAATGCTAATATGAAGAAAAAGCTTTTATAAATGAGTTCATATTATGCTACGAAATACTATTAACTACTCTTAATATTCTGTATGATTAACTTGTTCCATTTGACTATTTTGAAGGAAATGGCACCGACTACTCGACATACCGTGAATATGAATGAAGAGGAATTCCGTACTTTTCTAGCTTCAAACATAGCCGCAGTACAGGCTGCGCTACATACCAATAATAACCTTGGATCTAGCAGTACAGGAAATTGTGTAGGATGCACCTACAAAGAATTCACTGCCTGTAAACCTTTGGAATTTGATGGAACCGAAGGACCGATCGGATTGAAACGGTGGACCGAGAAGGTCGAATCGGTGTTTGCCATAAGTAAGTGTACTGAAGAGGACAAAGTGAAGTACGCTACGCATACCTTCACAGGTTCTGTGTTAACATGGTGGAATACCTATCTAGAGCAAGTGGGACAAGACGATGCATACGCACTACCGTGGTCAGCATTCAAGCACTTGATGAACGAGAAGTACCGTCCGAGAACCGAGGTCAATAAGCTCAAGACAGAACTTAGAGGGTTACGAACCCAAGGATTTGATATTACCACGTACGAAAGACGATTCACAGAATTGTGCCTATTGTGTCCGGGAGCATTCGAAGATGAGGAAGAGAAGATCGACGCATTTGTGAAAGGATTACCGGAAAGAATCCAAGAAGATATAAGTTCACACGAGCCCGCCTCCATACAACAGGCATGTAGAATGGCTCACAAACTCGTGAACCAGATTGAAGAAAGAATTAAAGAACAGACTGCTGAAGAGGCCAATGTGAAGCAAGTCAAAAGAAAGTGGGAGGAAAACGGTGATAAGAATCACCAATACAACAACAACAGCAATTACAACAATAATCGCAACAATTATCCCAACAATCGCAACATCAATCGCAACTACAACAAACGGCCCAACAACAACAACAATAATAACAACAGCAACTACAACAATCATCCCAACAACAATAATAACCGCAACAACAACAACAATCAGAAGCAGCTATGCCAAAGGTGTGAAAAGAATCACTCGGGGTTCTGCACCAAATTTTGCAACAAGTGTAAAAGAAATGGTCATAGCGCGGCGAAGTGTGAGGTCTACGGACCAGGGGTTAATAGAACGAAAGGAACAAATGGTGTCGGAACGAGTAATGGCGGAGCAAGTAGTGTCGGAGCAAGTTATGCCAATGTAGTTTGTTATAAATGTGGAAAACCGGGCCACATTATTAGAAATTGCCTGAACCAGGAGAACACGAATGGACAAGGCCGTGGAAGAGTTTTCAATATTAATGCGGCAGAGGCACATGAAGACCCGGAGCTTGTTACGGGTACGTTTCTTATTGACAATAAATCTGCTTACGTTTTATTTGATTCGGGTGCGGATAGAAGCTATATGAGTAGAGATTTTTGTGCTAAATTAAGTTGTCCATTGACGCCTTTGGATAGTAAATTTTTACTCGAATTAGCAAATGGTAAATTAATTTCAGCAGATAATATATGTCGGAATCGAGAAATTAAACTGGTTAGCGAAACATTTAAGATTGATTTGATACCAGTAGAGTTAGGGAGTTTTGATGTGATAATCGGTATGGACTGGTTGAAAGAAGTGAAAGCGGAGATCGTTTGTTACAAAAATGCAATTCGCATTATACGAGAAAAAGGAAAACCCTTAATGGTGTACGGAGAAAAGGGCAACACGAAGCTACATCTTATTAGTAATTTGAAGGTACAAAAACTAATAAGAAAAGGTTGCTATGCTGTTCTAGCACACGTCGAGAAAGTACAAACTGAAGAAAAGAGCATCAATGATGTTCCCGTCGCAAAAGAATTTCCTGATGTATTTCCGAAAGAATTACCGGGATTACCCCCACATCGATCCGTTGAATTTCAAATAGATCTTGTACCAGGAGCTGCACCAATAGCTCGTGCTCCTTACAGACTCGCACCCAGCGAGATGAAAGAACTACAAAGCCAATTACAAGAACTTTTAGAGCGTGGTTTCATTCGACCAAGCACATCACCGTGGGGAGCTCCTGTTTTGTTTGTCAAGAAGAAAGATGGTACATTCAGGTTGTGTATCGACTACCGAGAGTTGAACAAACTTACCATCAAAAACCGCTACCCATTACCGAGAATCGATGACTTATTTGATCAACTACAAGGCTCGTCTGTTTATTCAAAGATTGACTTACGTTCCGGGTATCATCAAATGCGGGTGAAAGAAGATGATATTCCAAAGACTGCTTTCAGAACACGTTACGGTCATTACGAGTTTATGGTCATGCCGTTTGGTTTAACTAATGCACCAGCTGTGTTCATGGACCTTATGAACCGAGTGTGTGGACCATACCTTGACAAGTTTGTCATTGTTTTCATTGATGACATACTTATTTACTCAAAGAATGACCAAGAACACGGTGAACATTTGAGAAAGGTGTTAGAAGTATTGAGGAAGGAAGAATTGTACGCTAAGTTTTCAAAGTGTGCATTTTGGTTGGAAGAAGTTCAATTCCTCGGTCACATAGTGAACAAAGAAGGTATTAAGGTGGATCCGGCAAAGATAGAAACTGTTGAAAAGTGGGAAACCCCGAAAACTCCGAAACACATACGCCAGTTTTTAGGACTAGCTGGTTACTACAGAAGGTTCATCCAAGACTTTTCCAGAATAGCAAAACCCTTGACTGCATTAACGCATAAAGGGAAGAAATTTGAATGGAATGATGAACAAGAGAAAGCGTTTCAGTTATTGAAGAAAAAGCTAACTACGGCACCTATATTGTCATTGCCTGAAGGGAATGATGATTTTGTGATTTATTGTGACGCATCAAAGCAAGGTCTCGGTTGTGTATTAATGCAACGAACGAAGGTGATTGCTTATGCGTCTAGACAATTAAAGATTCACGAACAAAATTATACGACGCATGATTTGGAATTAGGCGCGGTTATTTTTGCATTAAAGACTTGGAGGCACTACTTATATGGGGTCAAAAGTATTATATATACTGACCACAAAAGTCTTCAACACATATTTAATCAGAAACAACTGAATATGAGGCAGCGTAGGTGGATTGAATTATTGAATGATTACGACTTTGAGATTCATTACCACCCGGGGAAGGCAAATGTGGTAGCCGATGCCTTGAGCAGGAAGGACAGAGAACCCATTCGAGTAAAATCTATGAATATAATGATTCATAATAACATTACTACTCAAATAAAGGAGGCGCAACAAGGAGTTTTAAAAGAGGGAAATTTAAAGGATGAAATACCCAAAGGATCGGAGAAGCATCTTAATATTCGGGAAGACGGAACCCGGTATAGGGCTGAAAGGATTTGGGTACCAAAATTTGGAGATATGAGAGAAATGGTACTTAGAGAAGCTCATAAAACCAGATACTCAATACATCCTGGAACGGGGAAGATGTACAAGGATCTCAAGAAACATTTTTGGTGGCCGGGTATGAAAGCCGATGTTGCTAAATACGTAGGAGAATGTTTGACGTGTTCTAAGGTCAAAGCTGAGCATCAGAAACCATCAGGTCTACTTCAACAACCCGAAATCCCAGAATGGAAATGGGAAAACATTACCATGGATTTCATCACTAAATTGCCAAGGACTGCAAGTGGTTTTGATACTATTTGGGTAATAGTTGATCGTCTCACCAAATCAGCACACTTCCTACCAATAAGAGAAGATGACAAGATGGAGAAGTTAGCACGACTGTATTTGAAGGAAGTCGTCTCCAGACATGGAATACCAATCTCTATTATCTCTGATAGGGATTGCAGATTTATTTCAAGATTCTGGCAGACATTACAGCAAGCATTAGGAACTCGTCTAGACATGAGTACAGCCTATCATCCACAAACTGATGGGCAGAGCGAAAGGACGATACAAACGCTTGAAGACATGCTACGAGCATGCGTTATTGATTTCGGAAACAGTTGGGATCGACATCTACCATTAGCAGAATTTTCCTACAACAACAGCTACCATTCAAGCATTGAGATGGCGCCGTTTGAAGCACTTTATGGTAGAAAGTGCAGGTCTCCGATTTGTTGGAGTGAGGTGGGGGATAGACAGATTACGGGTCCGGAGATTATACAAGAAACTACCGAGAAGATCATCCAAATTCAACAACGGTTGAAAACCGCCCAAAGTCGACAAAAGAGCTACGCTGACATTAAAAGAAAAGATATAGAATTTGAAATTGGAGAGATGGTCATGCTTAAAGTTTCACCTTGGAAAGGCGTTGTTCGATTTGGTAAACGAGGGAAATTAAATCCAAGGTATATTGGACCATTCAAGATTATTGATCGTGTCGGACCAGTAGCTTACCGACTTGAGTTACCTCAACAACTCGCGGCTGTACATAACACTTTCCACGTCTCGAATTTGAAGAAATGTTTTGCTAAAGAAGATCTCACTATTCTGTTAGATGAAATCCAAATCAACGAAAAACTCCAATTCATCGAAGAACCCGTCGAAATAATGGATCGTGAGGTTAAAAGACTTAAGCAAAACAAGATACCAATTGTTAAGGTTCGATGGAATGCTCGTAGAGGACCCGAGTTCACCTGGGAGCGTGAAGATCAGATGAAGAAGAAATACCCGCATCTATTTCCAGAAGATTCGTCAACACCTTCAACAGCTTAAAATTTCGGGACGAAATTTATTTAACGGGTAGGTACTGTAGTGACCCAAACTTTTCCATGTTTATATATATTAATTGAGATTGATATTTACATGATTAAGTGTTTCCAACATGTTAAGCAATCAAACTTGTTAAGACTTGATTAATTGAAATATGTTTCATATAGACAATTGACCACCCAAGTTGACCGGTGATTCACGAACGTTAAAACTTGTAAAAACTATATGATGACATATATATGGTTATATATATAGTTAACATGATATTATGATAAGTAAACATATCATTAAGTATATTAACAATGAACTACATATGTAAAAACAAGACTACTAACTTAATGATTTTTAAACGAGACATATATGTAACGATTATCGTTGTAAAGACATTTAATGTATATATATCATATTAAGAGATATTCATACATGATAATATCATGATAATATAATAATTTAAAATCTCATTTGATATTATAAACATTGGGTTAACAACATTTAACAAGATCGTTAACCTAAAGGTTTCAAAACAACACTTACATGTAACGACTAACGATGACTTAACGACTCAGTTAAAATGTATATACATGTAGTGTTTTAATATGTATTTATACACTTTTGAAAGACTTCAATACACTTATCAAAATACTTCTACTTAACAAAAATGCTTACAATTGCATTCAGTTTCATCAACAATTCTACTCGTATGCACCCGTATTCGTACTCGTACAATACACAGCTTTTAGATGTATGTACTATTGGTATATACACTCCAATGATCAGCTCTTAGCAGCCCATGTGAGTCACCTAACACATGTGGGAACCATCATTTGGCAACTAGCATGAAATATCTCATAAAATTACAAAAATATGAGTAATCATTCATGACTTATTTACATGAAAACAAAATTACATATCCTTTATATCTAATCCATACACCAACGACCAAAAACACCTACAAACACTTTCATTCTTCAATTTTCTTCATCTAATTGATCTCTCTCAAGTTCTATCTTCAAGTTCTAAGTGTTCTTCATATATTCTACAAGTTCTAGTTACATAAAATCAAGAATACTTTCAAGTTTGCTAGCTCACTTCCAATCTTGTAAGGTGATCATCCAACCTCAAGAAATCTTTGTTTCTTACAGTAGGTTATCATTCTAATACAAGGTAATAATCATATTCAAACTTTGGTTCAATTTCTATAACTATAACAATCTTATTTCAAGTGATGATCTTACTTGAACTTGTTTTCGTGTCATGATTCTGCTTCAAGAACTTCGAGCCATCCAAGGATCCATTGAAGCTAGATCCATTTTTCTCTTTTCCAGTAGGTTTATCCAAGGAAATTAAGGTAGTAATGATGTTCATAACATCATTCGATTCATACATATAAAGCTATATTATTCGAAGGTTTAAACTTGTAATCACTAGAACATAGTTTAGTTAATTCTAAACTTGTTCGCAAACAAAAGTTAATCCTTCTAACTTGACTTTTAAAATCAACTAAACACATGTTCTATATCTATATGATATGCTAACTTAATGATTTAAAACCTGGAAACACGAAAAACACCGTAAAACCGGATTTACGCCGTCGTAGTAACACCGCGGGCTGTTTTGGGTTAGTTAATTAAAAACTATGATAAACTTTGATTTAAAAGTTGTTATTCTGAGAAAATGATTTTTATTATGAACATGAAACTATATCCAAAAATTATGGTTAAACTCAAAGTGGAAGTATGTTTTCTAAAATGGTCATCTAGACGTCGTTCTTTCGATTGAAATGACTACCTTTACAAAAATGACTTGTAACTTATTTTTCCGACTATAAACCTATACTTTTCTGTTTAGATTCATAAAATAGAGTTCAATATGAAACCATAGCAATTTGATTCACTCAAAACGGATTTAAAATGAAGAAGTTATGGGTAAAACAAGATTGAATAATTTTTCTCATTTTAGCTACGTGAAAATTGGTAACAAATCTATTCCAACCATAACTTAATCAACTTGTATTGTATATTATGTAATCTTGAGATACCATAGACACGTATACAATGTTTCGACCTATCATGTCGACACATCTATATATATTTCGGAACAACCATAGACACTCTATATGTGAATGTTGGAGTTAGCTATACAGGGTTAAGGTTGATTCCAAAATATATATAGTTTGAGTTGTGATCAATACTGAGATACGTATACACTGGGTCGTGGATTGATTCAAGATAATATTTATCGATTTATTTCTGTACATCTAACTGTGGACAACTAGTTGTAGGTTACTAACGAGGACAGCTGACTTAATAAACTTAAAACATCAAAATATATTAAAAGTGTTGTAAATATATTTTGAACATACTTTGATATATATGTATATATTGTTATAGGTTCGTGAATCAACCAGTGGCCAAGTCTTACTTCCCGACGAAGTAAAAATCTGTGAAAGTGAGTTATAGTCCCACTTTTAAAATCTAATATTTTTGGGATGAGAATACATGCAGGTTTTATAAATGATTTACAAAATAGACACAAGTACGTAAAACTACATTCTATGGTTGAATTATCGAAATCGAATATGCCCCTTTTTATTAAGTCTGGTAATCTAAGAATTAGGGAACAGACACCCTAATTGACGCGAATCCTAAAGATAGATCTATTGGGCCTAACAAACCCCATCCAAAGTACCGGATGCTTTAGTACTTCGAAATTTATATCATATCCGAAGGGTGTCCCGGAATGATGGGGATATTCTTATATATGCATCTTGTTATTGTCGGTTACCAGGTGTTCACCATATGAATGATTTTTATCTCTATGTATGGGATGTGTATTGAAATATGAAATCTTGTGGTCTATTGTTACGATTTGATATATATAGGTTAAACCTATAACTCACCAACATTTTTGTTGACGTTTTAAGCATGTTTATTCTCAGGTGATTATTAAGAGCTTCCGCTGTCGCATACTTAAATAAGGACAAAATTTGGAGTCCATGCTTGTATGATATTGTTTAAAAACTGCATTCAAGAAACTTATTTTGTTGTAACATATTTGTATTGTAAACCATTATGTAATGGTCGTGTGTAAACAGGATATTTTAGATTATCATTATTTGATAATCTACGTAAAGCTTTTTAAACCTTTATTGATGAAATAAAGGTTATGGTTTGTTTAAAAATGAATGCAGTCTTTGAAAAACGTCTCATATAGAGGTCAAAACCTCGCAACGAAATCAATTAATATGGAACGTTTTTAATCAATAAGAACGGGACATTTCATATGGTAATTCTACTTTTAACGATTGGGAACAGTTATTCAACATGCGTAGACCTGTATATAAAGTATGGTGTGAAGAATTGTTGTGTAGTATAGAATTAAATGATCGGGTAGCTAGTTTAACCGATCGATCTTTTATTAGATTTTTGTTAGGAGGTTCGATGCGCCACATGTCTTTACTAGACATGGCTCAGGCTTTACGTATATATACACCTGAGGAGTTAGCATCTGCCGATTGTAGAGGGTTGATACTAAATGGTAGAAAGATAGACGAAAATTTTGATACGCATGGTGTATGGAGTCAAATGACTAGCCATCACCGATTTAAAGGGGGAAATTACTCTTATTTGGATATAGATAGAACTGAATTAAGAGTAATTTATAGGTTTTTAGCTAATTCGATTACACAAAGAGGTAAGAACAAGGAAAAGGTAAATGAACAGGATTTGTTTTACCATATGTGTATTCGAGACCCACAAAGCACTGTAAGTATACCTTATTGTGTGGGTTATTATTTATCAGCTATGGTTAGGGGGATGAGACCGCATAGCATAATAGGATGTGGTATATTTATTACTTTGATTGCTGAATATCTCGGTGTGGATATAAGTCGGGGGGGATTATTAGTCGAAGAACCAGAACCCCGCGATACAATAGGTTTAAATGTATACCATGGTGCGAAAGTTTTGAAGAGGCGAAATAACGCCGCAGTACAATACCATGGTAGACATCCACAGGTTGAGAGAAACCAACAGCAAGGTAATGTAGGAGGCGGAAATGAAATGGAAGAAATGCAAAGGTTTATAGCTTCACAAGAGTATGAAAATGCTAGACATAGAGCATTTGAAGATTGGCAAGTTCATTAAAACCAAATCATAGCTTATTGCCAACATATAGGTAGAAACTATATTCCTACTCCATCACCCATATTCCCTCCCTGGTCTATAGAAATTCAACCACCGTATCCTACGTATAACCCAGCCGAAGCATTTTATAGCACCTATGGTTATGCATGGAACCCCTTCTAGTATCAGTATCATCCCTAGTCTACTTAGTTTTTTTTTATTTTATTATTTGTAATGTTGATACATTTAATACTTATGTTGGATTTGTAATAGTTTTATTATTTTCTAAATTTTATGATTAGATTTTAATAATTTTTGAATGTGGGGTAATATACCAAACTTCAAAAATATGTATATATGTTTGCAGTTTATCTTATGTACACAACAGGGTAAAACAACGCATTTTCAAAGACTGGCATTAAGTTCAGCAAAAGCAACTAATTTTGACGACAAGATGCAAAATATATGTGAAATAACAACAAGACGGAATGAACAAATGATGTGCACCATTTATCATTCAGCAAACAAACACAAATATGTTTGGAAACTTTGGTAAAATTTAATCATTTTCACACAAATCACCCTCAATAATTTAAATTGTTACTAATTTCTTGCAAATGAGGGCATTGCAAGATCTTAAGTGCGGGAAGGGGTTAAATTCTTTCGGATTTTAAAATTTTTACTTTATACACTTGGTTACCATTAGAAATACTAGTAAAGTAGTAGTTGTATTAGAATCTAGTGCTCTCTGATAATAAAGAACAGCCCTAGTCTTATATACTGACTACCCAATTCTAGTAAAAATTTTCAAAATTTTCAATTAAATGAACTCAAAATCATGTTTATACATATTTATGAATGATAAAACTAGGCTTTAACACCGAAATTATTATTACCTCGGAAAGGACATAAATTGAGAAACAAACCAAAATGTTAAAATTCATTTAAAATGGAATAGAGGACAATAAAAAGGAAAATAAAAGCCAAGTGTGGGAAAATTCTCCAAGTTATTCAAAACATATGTCACATATTTTTGTACAAATAACTGAAAATACTTTTACTTTGGACTAAACTAAACTGTTTTACCCGATGAAAGAAAAGAAGAGATGGATCTACACGATGAATCAATTCCATCATTAAAAGGAAGTAAAGTCTTCCGAAAAAGAAACGTGCTTCTTGATTTAGGTCAGGAAGTTGTCGCCCAGACCAGCTGTAGGTTGACGAAAAATCTAGAAAAGTCATCACTAAAATCAGCAGGAAATCCACGGACCTCAGCATAAAACAGGGTCGCCAAGTGGGCAGACTTATCCTAACCATGAGAGGATCTGTCTTGTAAAATGGGGAGGGCACCGTGCAAATTAGCTAGATAAGACTAATGAATCAGATCCCCAGAAAGGATAATCTCCTTAAAGATTAAAAATCAGCTTTTAAGCCTGATATTACTCAATCCTAGAGATTAACCTTAAAGATTGAGAATTCAAACTCATGGAATTCAATGATATCTAAACTCGAGCTTGAACGAGAAAATATTTTGATAAAATTACAAACCGATTTGTTTTCTGAAAACCCTATTTTCAATGCGTTCATTACCATTGAACGTAAAATCCTAGGAATTCACCTGGAATTCATTAGGTCACCTGAACTAAATCGGGTGTCAACCGTAAGAACGGTGGTTGCATAGTGGTCAAAGACAGGACCTTGTGCCAAACCTACAAATTATAAGGGTGAGCTTTACTATTGCTCCTACCAAGGATAGTAATTGCGTCTGACACGTTATAGACCATAATTAAAAGCATGTCAGGGGACATTGCCTTAACAGTTGCTTGTTCAACGCTTTCCTTTACAACCGGACGGTAGTTTACCGAAAGGTAATATACGGGACAAGTAAACTGGACGTGTTGCTTTCCTAATACAAGGTTAGCAAGTGGGTGACACAAAACCGCAAGTTTTGAGCTAAAATTTTCAAATCTGAAACCCACCAAACCCACAAAAATAATTTGCAAACACCGGTGAAGGGTTATTCCGGAAAACTTATCTAGGGTAAAAAAAAAACTAGATTTAATTTTCAAAAGATCAAATGTTTTCATAAAGATCCAATTTCCTTAATGGATCTAAATTTTTATAGTCATGTGGGACTGTAAACCATATCGTTACTACCATTATTTATACCGCCGTATAGAAATCACTGATGTACAAAGTGTAAAGAATAAAGAAGTGATTCTAGTATTTCAAGACGATATTGCTTGAGGACAAGCAATGCTCAAGTGTGGGAATATTTGATAATGCTAAAAACGAACATATATTTCATAGCATTATTCCCCAAGAAAGACAAGCTTTTAGTTGCAATTGTTCTATTTACAAGTGATATTCATTTAAATATTAAAAGGTGAAGACAAAAGACAGATTCGACGAATTGAAGACGCAATCGATCAAAAAGCTCAAAAAGTACAAAATACAATCAAAGAGGTTCCAATTATTGATAAGAAACGTCTCGAAATTACAAGAGTACAAGATTCAAAACGCAAAGTACAAGATATTAAATTGTACGCAAGGACGTTCGAAAATCCGGAACCGGGACCAGAGTCAACTCTCAATGCTCGACGCAACGGACTAAAAATTACAAGTTAACTATGTATATAAATATAATATAATATATAATTAATTATATTAATTATATATATATATTATATTTATAAAATAAATCGTCGGCAAACAAAGAGCCAAATGTGGGTGAGCTGTGAAAACGATCTCCGCGACTCGCGGAGTTTGAAGAAGGAATGGGCCGCGAGTTGCGGAGCCCCAAAAACTGAAACTCCCTATAAAGCCCAACGAATTCTGATCAATTTTTCATCCATAATATATATCCATCCATCTATCTATACGTAATATATATTTATAATTTATATTTTAATTTTAATTTTAATTTTAATTCTAATAATAAAGGTATGTTAGCGAATGTTGTAAGGGTGTAAGTCGAAATTCTGTCCGTGTAACGCTACGCTATTTTTAATCATTGAAAGTTATGTTCAACCTTTTTAATTTAATGTCTCGTAGCTAAGTTATTATTATGCTTATTTAATCCGAAGTAATCATGATATTGGGCTAATTACTAAAATTGGGTAATTGGGCTTTGTACCATAATTGGGGTTTGGACAAAAGAACGACACTTGTGAAAATTAGACTATGGGCTATTAATGGGCTTTATATTTGTTTAACTAAATGATAGTTTGTTAATGTTAATATAAAGATTTACAATTGGGCATCCCTATAAATTACCATATACACTAGATCGGACACGATGGGCGGGGTATTTATATGTACAAATAATCGTTCATTTAACCGGACACGGGAATGGATTAATAGCCACTAGAATTATTAAAACAGGGGTGAAATTATGTACAAGGACACTTGGCATAATTGATAATAAAGTATTAAAACCTTGGGTTACACTCAGTCGACATTCTGGTGTAATTATTAAACAAAGTAATAAAATCTTGTTACAGTTTAAGTCCCCAATTAGTTGGAATATATAACTTCGGGTATAAGGATAATTTGACGAGGACACTCGCACTTTATATTTATGACTGATGGACTGTTATGGACAAAAACCAGACGGACATATTAAATAATCCAGGACAAAGGACAATTAACCCATGGGCATAAAACTAAAATCAACACGTCAAACATCATGGTTACGGAAGTTTAAATAAGCATAATTCTTTTATTTCATATTTAATTTCCTTTATTTTATATTTAATTGCACTTCTAATTATCGCATTTTTTGTTATTGTATTTAATTGCACTTTTAATTATCGTACTTTTTAATTATCGCAAGTTTATTTTATCGCACTTTTATTATTCGCAATTTCATTATCGTTATTTACTTTACGCTTTAAATTAAGTCTTGTATTTATTTATTATTTTACATTTGGTTTTAACTGCGACTAAAGTTTTAAAATCGACAAACCGGTCATTAAACGGTAAAAACCCCCCTTTATAATAATAATATTACTTATATATATATTTGTATTTTTATAAAAGTAAACTAATATAGCGTTAAGCTTTGTTTAAAGATTTTCCCTGTGGAACGAACCGGACTTACTAAAAACTACACTACTGTACGATTAGGTACACTGCTTATAAGTGTTGTAGCAAGGTTTAAGTATATCCATTCTCTAAATAAATAAATATCTTGTGTAAAATTGTATCGTATTTAATAGTATTTCCTGCTAAAATATAAAGCTATTTTATATACACCTCGCATAACATCATGTACAAAGTTATAATTTAAGAAAGCTTACTAACATGTTCTTGAACTTTTAAAGTTAACTCTAGTTCAAGAAAGTATGAGATCAAGACTAACTTGTAGTACTTGACCATTTAAACTAACAAACATGAAATTAAAGTGCAAGTAAATGAAATAACAAACTAATTTAAACAAGTTAATAAGTTCATGGGTTGCATACTTTAAAGATTCAAGCCTAAGCTTGATCTTTAAGGAAAGTAAACTTTAAAGCTTACTTCATGAATCACAAGTATGCTTTCAACACATGAACTTTGATCTTTTTAAAACAATAAAGGTAGAATCATAAACTAGTAAGTTTATGTTCTTGTATGTTCTTGAAGAATCAAGATAATATGAAGAACAAACTAAAGAGTTTGGTTCTTGTTAACAAGTAAGTAACTACAACTAGTAAGTAACAAATAATCAAAGACAATTAACATTAAGCAAAAGAATGATGATGATGAAGGGTGTATGGAATTCTGTTTTACAAGAGAAAAAGGAAGGAGATTAAGTTTTGTTACTTACAATTTTAGAGAGAAAAGAGAGAAAAAGTTTGAAGTGATATGAAGTGTGTGAAGAGTGAATGAAGATACAAGTGAACAAGTAAACAAAATTTGAAAGCAAACACTCCCTTGGGAGCCTCCTAGCCAACGGTCTGTAGTCCACAAGGGGGAAGGGAAGAATTTGTTGGTCACTAGCGTGAAAAGCTCTTTAAAGTTGGTTATTAGGTGTTAGTTCATGGAGATTATGTGCAAGTAACATGGTAACTAGATTCCATACAAGTTAAGTCATCTAGTTAAGTCTTAGGAGTAATACTTACATACAAAAATGGGCTAACTAATTCCTTTAAGATGTAGGGTGGGCTTATAAGCCCATGTTCAAGAGTCCATAACATTAATCAAGCCCAAGTTCAAGTAGTTTAACAAATAAATCCAATTAAAGCCCAAGTAACTAACTAATCACCATAGTTAATTAAAATGCTTAATAAAATTAATCATGAATGTAAATAATACTTGAAAATATTATTCGTGCAAGTTTCGTGTGTCACAAAGACGTTTCGGGCAATTAAAGTCAAGTACGTTTAGTCATGGCAACATGTAAATGTAATAACATACATTCGTTTAATCACACGTATTAATAATAATAATTATTAATAAATAAACGTTGGAAAATCCAGGGTCGTTACAGAAATTCATAAAGATATAACTTTTTTTTAAATGTTTCTGATATTTGGACTGAGTTGCAGAGACGGAGGATAAGAAGGGCAGGCGGTGGCCAGGCGGCCATGGCTACCCCAAAAAGTCTTGTCCTAAATAGCAATTATCTTATATTTAAGAGACTAAGCAAGACAATTTTCATATCTGGCCCCTCTAAATCAAAACTATAACCTAGGAGGTTGAAGGATGTGGCCTGTAACAACCCAACTTTTTTCGTTAACTCATTTTAACGCCCGTCTTTTTTTTAAAAAAATAATCTTTCATCATCTATATTCATACCTTTCGTTAACTAACGTTCTTAACATTCCCGTTATTGGATTATAACATCTTCTGTTTACTCTCGCGTATTTAAAATAATTCGTTCAGTTAACTCCCGCACCCGATTCCAAACTTGAGGGACTAATCTTGTCACTTGGCCAAATTGGGTTAACTAGTCACCCACCTCCCACCACCCACCATTCATTTCTCTCTTATCTCTTTCTCTCTTCTTACTTCCATTTTTCTTCCATTTCTTCATAATCATTCAATCATCATCTAAATCATTTCAAGGGAGCAAATATCAAAATAAATCATACTTTTGGAATCTTCTCTTCATCCTCTACAACTTGATACCAATTTATCTCGTTTGGGTAACTTTTCTAAAACTCTAGATTTCTTGTTCTTGATGTTTTGACTTAAAAGTGTGTTAATTAGTGTCTATGGCTCATTGTGATGTCGTGTATGTAATTTGTATGCTCGATCTTGTTATTTTGCATAAACTAGCATGAACTTGAAAAGAGTTTGTTTAATCTTTGATTTTGGTTAATGAAATATTGTTAGATGTTAAAGTTCATGTGTTAATTTTGTTACTAACTTCATATGCTTCGATTTGGTATGTTGGATGACATGAAAACCTTACATTAACATAATTATTGATTTTTTTTTGAATTCTTGGTTAGGGTTTGATAGGTTTTGAAATGAACATTTGAGGTCTTAAATGATAATGAGCGTTGTTGGTAAATGTTTAGTTGCATTGTATGTATGATTACCTTCAAAACGGCAAACTATATGTGTACGTTTGACGTACAAATTGCTAGATGCAAATTATGAACTTCAAGCATTGAATAATGAACTTTCAGTGATCTTGTGATGTGGATTTAATTGTTGTAAATGCTAGTTTTAGTTGATGATATGTTCTTAGTCGTTTTCCTTGTCAAAATACCTTTCCAACGATATAAGATACGTGTTTTGAGTGTTCTCGGTTCATAATTTGTGTTTGAATGAGTTTTGGTTCGAGACTTGTGAAATTTCAGCATTCAGCAACCCAGGTGTTTTTGGACGCCGTCCCACCCCTTGGACGCTGTCCAGTCCTTCATTGCTGGACACCGTCCAGCCATTTTGGACGCCGTCCAGATGGCCTGTTAGGGGCTGTCCAAATTTGCGTTTTCACGTTTAATTCTAACTATGCTACGCACCTCCGATTAACATGAAACTTGGTCAACATGTTTATATATGATTACTAATTGAAGAAAAATTGTCGGATACCCAACCCGACCCCGTTGACTTTGACTTTGATCAAGTTTGACTTTTAGTCAAACTTGATCAAATACTTATGCAATTGTTCCAACAAGCTATTATACTTGTATCTTGCATGAAACTTGACAACTTGACTCACATGTTATATAATCGAGTCGTAACGAGCCATAGGACTAATTGAACACATTTCGACCGACCTTATGTCGTAACCGGTAATTGATACGACTTATTTATTTGGGTCAAGGCTAAACAACTTTCATTTGCACAATGTTAAATTTCAAGTACTTTGGCATGCAACTACGGTGAGATCATAGTCCCACCTTTTCAACAACTTTTACGCTTTAAATTATGGGATGAGAAACATATACGTATCATACTTTTATGCTTTGAACACAAGTACGAAAACAAACATTCCACGTAGGGTTAGAACAAAAAGCCTCAATTCAATTATCATTAGTTACATTTGTAGGGTGTAAACGTGAACTTATGTTATGTGATCACATGGGCTTGACGAGCCCTCATTCGGACGGTTCGCTACTGTTAGCGGATGAAATATATTTTCGGGTATAGTGTAGGTTCTAACACTATGATAACGGGGTTCGTATACAGTTAAGTCTTGATAATTGGGTACTCCACAAACGTACAACAACTTTGGAATGCAAATGATTTGGATAATCAAACTATACAAAATCTTGTGGTTTAAAAACAACGTTTACAAATACACATATGATTTCACCAACGTTTTTCGTTGACAGTTTTCTATATGTTTTTCAGGTTCATACTTGGCTACTTGATACATGCTTCCGCACACTTTGATTACTTGCTTCGGGTCAAGCATACATGCATACGCTAGTGATAGCACCTTTAGATTCAAACTTAATGTTTACATGCATACGCTATTGATAGCATTCGTGATTTCAACTTATATTATGTCGAAAGTTATTTCATTTATACTTTATAACTTTTGTAAACTTAAACTCTTTGTCGAACCGTTGGGTAACTTAAAACTTTGCAAGTCAAACACGTTTCAAATGGATGCGACATAATTTTGGTCAAACGCGTCTCATTTAGGGACTATGACCACGTACCGGCACTGTTAGGACCCCGAAGTTGTATAGTGTTAATGTGAATTAAGCTTAAATGAAGGTTCCTTAGAAGAGAGCTATATAAGGAACCTAAGTAGTCCTAATTAGATAGCCATTGCATTGTAAATGAGTTCTAGAAGCTGTGGAATGTAATTTTACCGATTCTCTCTCATACCGAGTCTCCTTCCTACATACCGAATCTCACTCTATCTTATCATTTCTCTTAATCTCATCATGATCTGACCTATCATTTGGTATCAGAGCTTCCAGGAAGTGATTCTACATCACTATATCGATCCAGAGATTGTAGATTACAGAATCTGAATACTCTCGGTAAAATGAATCAGATTTGGTATTATCGAATTTGATAATCTGACGTTCAGATTCTTGTGATAAGTTCAGCGAAGGTGTATTAGGTCTATTAGAAAGAGTTTCGATCATCATTACAGCTTTTTAACTTCAATTATGGAGAATCAAGTTGATTTTTAGAGTTTGTGGCTAAAACTCTCGATATTGCTTAATTCAAGCTTGATTCTGGAGTTTTGTGAAGATTTAAAGATTCATTTGTTTTCGTGAGGTGTTAAATCACATTTCTGTCGGTTCAATTTCTCCAATTCTTCAAGTTTTGAAGATTTGATCAACACTCGATATCGTAACTGTCATACCGAATCTGCTTCATTACTGAAGATTCATCTTAAGTGTTGCAGATTGTGGTGTGTTTGTGATTCTATCACATTCGGTTTGATTATAAGCAGCTAATTGGTGTGGTTTGAGAAAGGATTCTGTTATATTTCTAAGTTTTAGACTTCGACTCGTATTGTCAACTGCTACAGTTGACATTCGGTATCCTGAATCTTCGGTATCATTGATATTCTGTTTGTTACTAACTTATGTTCTTGTGCAGCAAGGTTACCGAATCTAATTCAAGGGTATTGGATTGAGTTTACACATAATATTTTACAGAATTTGACTACCGAGTCATTTACCGAATCAGTATCTCGGTTTCACTTAATTCTTTGGTTTTAAGTATTCTGAGGCTTCAAGTTGTGTGGTTACTGAATCCATACCGAATTTGGGTGTGTTACTTGTGATTCTTATCAGTTTCTGATACAGAATCTGGTTTACCGAATTGTTACCGAATCTGCTACAGTACCGAACCACTTACCGAATCTGCTACTGTACCGAATCTTTACCGAATCTACTACTGTACCGAATCTTTACCGAATCTGACATTCTTATTAGATTTTATACTGAACCCTGATCATAGATTGTGTTTAATACCGAATCTATACCGAATCTACCTAATTTTAAGATGTCTACACAAGATACTCTTATCATTAGATCAGATTCCCGACCTCCAGTGTTGTTTGATGGCAAGTACACTCAGTGGCTTCATCATATCACTCAGTACATAGACTATAAGGGTGAGAAAGCTAAACATATATGGGCTTCTCTGAGAGATGGTCCAGTTGTTGATTTTCATCCGGATACTGGTATGCCAATTCCAGTCTATGAACTTTCAGGTGATAAACGTGAAAGAGCTCAGGGTGACATAGAGGCTAAGAATATTGTCATGCAACTATCCCATATGAGCTATTTGAAAATGTTGATAGCAACACTACTGCAAAAGATATATGGGATGAGATCAAACGACAACAAGAAGGTTATGACATGTCAGACGTTACTAAATTGAATAAGGCTCTGGGATTGTATGAAGATTTCAAGCAGGAACCAGAAGAACAACTCAAGGATATCTACCGTCGTTTCAATGGTGTTCTCAATGAGTTGAAAAGGTGTAAGATTGTAAAAGTACATGTTGAAGTCAATATGAAATTCCTCAAAAAGCTCAATGCTGATTGGCTTCCTTATAGAACCATTATTCGATCTACCAAAGAGATTGACAAGTTGACTATTTATGAGCTTGTTGGAGTTCTTATGCATTATCAACCTGAGGTGTCTAAACTTCAAGAAGGAAGGAAAGAGTCTTCTCTGAGCGATCCTCTTTCCCTAATTGCCAAAAAGAAGGGCAAATCATTTACGACTTCCAAAAGCTTGTCCAAGAAAGTGCTTGTTGAAGAATCAACTGATTCTGAAGAGTTGAATCTTTCTGATGTTGATGATTCTCACCTTGAATTAGTCAAGATGGCAGCCATGTTCACAAACGCCTTGAACAAACACAAGTTTAAAGGCAAAATCAAGCAATCAACGCAAACACTCATCATCTTCCTCGTACTACAAGAAAGCTGATCAATCCAAACAGCAACGTGCTGATGATTCCAAGAAGGAAGATTCAATCTGTTTCAATTGTGGCAAAGCTATTCATTACTCTCGTGAGTGCAAGATGCCTAAGAAGAAGGACGCAGCTTACTACAAGAAGAAAATGTTGATGGCTAAGATTGTGGAAACTGGGGGAGAGCTGAAACCGGTTGATGATACTTGGTTTAACTGGACTGATGATTCAGATTCAGAGGTGGAACATGCAAATGTCTGCAAGGTGACTAAGCTCATCAAAGCTAAGGAAGCATTGGAGAATTCTGACTCAACATCTGACGATGATGAGGTACAATCAACTGAAATCTCACCTGATTTTATAAAAATGCAAAATGACTTGATGAAGAATCTGGTCTCAATGTCAAAAGAAGTCAAAGGCTTAAAATCTGAAAACAAGATTTTAAAAGATAAAATCAAACTAAATGAGACCAGACCTTCCTCATCCAAATTGTAAACAGATGTGCAATGATTGACTCTCCAAATCAACTCTACGAAAATTGAGTTGGAAGATCTTAAAAAGACAATTCATCCGATTAAAGTCGAACGAACTGATTATCATTTAAAATCTGAACGACTTGCAGAAAAAGTTCAATTCTTAGAAAAAGATCTTTCTGATTTAAAAAACCAACATGAACCCACACTTTCAAAGCTAAACAAGAAAATTATTCATTTGGAAAATGCCATAATTGAAAAAAGACACTGAAATTTCTTCGTTGTCAAAAGAGTCTGTTCAAATGAAAGCACAACTTGCTCGATATGAGGAGAAACTCTATCGAACAGAACAATCCAAAGCTATCATGGATATGGAACTTTCAAAACAAACGATTTTCATGAATAGACCAAAAACGATTCATGGTGAAAAGTGGGGGTTGGGTTATGAAGATCCTAAGATCTTAGATGGAGCTTCCAAAAAGATTTCAGGATTATATCATTCTGATTACTTTCAAGCTAGTTTACCACCGCATTTTGTGCATTCTTCTGATGCTGATTTTGATGATATTATTGTTAATCGCAAATCTAAAAAGTACCATCAAATTAGCTTAATGTATGAGAAAATTAATGCAAAAATGGGTAAATCAAATCCTGATTTCTTGAAGAAACTTGTTGAAACTGAAAAGAATGTGCAATGTGCTAATTATGTGCTGACACATAGATTGGTTTACATTCCTACACTCATGCTAGAGAAATACATTTTAATGCTTGAGAATGAAGTGTTTAACAAACTTAGTTCTAGCATTGTTAACATAGATGAGGTGTTTGATGAATCAACTTTTGATGTGAAACCAATTCTACCTGCTTTACCTGCATGTTCTGATAATGTTTTCCGTGAAAATCTAGTACATGAACTAACTGTTTTCTTTGAGACATAATCTCTAGGTCAAAAGTCTTTAGATGAAAAAGTAGAACATCATAATGAACCAATCATTGAACCTTTGATAGATTTTGAAAGTCAACTTGATCCTTTGCACGATTATTATTTGCATTTACCTGCTGTACGTAATTTGAATCGTATAGTAGCTCAACTAGAACAGGAGAATATTGACTTGCAACTTAAGTGACAATCATTAGAACAAATGCTTGCTTTGTGTGATAAATTGCCTTCACTGCATAAGAAAGAATGTACCTATGCTTTTAAGGAGGGTGAAGTGATAGTTTCTGCTGAAGAATTATGTCTTGAGATTAAAAGCTTAAAACAAAAGATAATTCAACTGAAACAGGCTAACACACTTAAGCAATCGTCTAATGTTGCAACCAATGTGCTTGAATGTATTGGTGGGATTACTAAGAAGGGGAAGGGAACAACAACATCTAAGGATGTAAAACCAATTACTATTCTTAAAAATCCTCTACGTTCTCAATTTGGCAATCGTGGTTCAAAAGTTGTTTCTACAAATCAATTTGTTGTCAAAAAGGTTCATTGTCCCGATGGTTCTGTGTCAACTGAAAAGATTCCTATGATTCTAATGACAAAAACTTCAAAAGCGAGTCTTTTAATGACATCAGTTAAGTCCACACAACACACAAGTCCTAAACCTGATTTAAGTGAGTATGATGCAAAAGAACGTAAAATCAAATTGGAAATTTTGCTAAATCAATCATCTCTTGTGTCAACTGAAAAGTTTGGATGTCTAACTAACAAAGGTGTTTTTCGTGTCACGGGTCATAATCCAAACTTGAATTACAAATCTGTATGGGTTCCTAAGTCCACGACTAAAAAAGTAGCAAACAAACCAACGCAATCTGCTAGTGGGCCTAGGAAATCATCTCATGTTTTTCAATTTTTGTCTGTGAACAAAACATCTACTTAGAATAAGTTGTGTGTTAAGACTTTTGATAACGATGTACAACATGATATTGCGTATGTTGCTTCATGTAATGTGGTTTTACATGATGCTTTATTGTCTTAACTGCATGATGCTTTACGTGATTATCTAGTCGTTGATCCAAAGTTTATTGTTGGTACTAACCGTAGAGGACCCAAGAAACTTTGGGTACCTAAACTCTAGGAAATTCACATTTACAGGGTTTCGACGTCTGTGTTTGGTATATCGATTCCGGTTGTTCTCGACACATGACGGGCGATAAATCCTTGCTTGTCAACTTCATTGACAAATTCCTAGGATCGGTTACTTTTGGAAATGATGAAATTGCAGCGATAACGGGTTACGGAGATTATGTGCAAAATGGCATAACAATCAAACGGGTTTCATATGTTGAAGGTTTGGGGTGCAGTTTATTTAGTGTGAGTCAATTCTGCGATGGAGATCTTAAAGTTCTGTTTGAACGTCGACAATGCTCGGTGCAATCTACCGAAGGAAAAAATCTTCTTGTTGGTAAACGTTGTGCTTCACTATATACTATTGACCTCAATGATGCACCTTCACATGCAACCATGTGTTTGGCTACTCGTTCTACCAAAGAAAATTCATGGTTATGACATCATCGGATGTCACACCTGAATTACAAGGGTATCAATCGACTAGTCTCTAAAGACTTAGTTGATTGTATTCCAACCTTTCAATATGATAAGCATCATCTGTGTCCATCATGTGCGATGGGTAAGCTGAAACGGTCTAATCATCCGCTTAAGCAAAACCCCAGTACTTCATCGTCTTTTCAATTATTGCATATGGATTTATGTGGACCCATGCGTATTTCTAGCCTCGGTGGCAAGAAACATGTGCTTGTCATTGTCGATGACTATACCCGGTTTACATGGATTTTTCTTTTGCGAACTAAGTCAGAAACCCCCGCCATTATCATTGAGTTCATTAAAAAGACTCAACGCTCTTTTAACAAACATGTTAAGAGAATTCGAACTGATAATGGGACGGAATTTAAGAATGCCCTGCTTGATAGTTATTTGAAAGACCAAGGCATTGAACATCAGTTCTCTGCTGCTCGGACCCCCAAACAGAATGGAGTAGTCGAATGACGTAATCGTACGTTGTGCGAAGCAGCTCGAACGATGCTTGCTTACTCTAAACTACCTCCAAAAATGTGGGGGGAGGCCATTTCAACTGCATGCTATACCTAAAATCGTTGTATTGTTAATAAACGTTTTGATAAAACTCCATATGAGTTATTATATGGTAGACGCCCGAATGTCAAATATTTCCGTGTCTTTGGTTGTATATGCTATGTGCTTAACGATTTTGACAGCCTCAGAAAGTTTGATCCGAATGGCAATCAAGCCATATTTCTCGGTTATTCTTCGAACAAAGTTGCTTATCGGGTTTATCACAAACGGACAAAAATGATTAAAGAGAGCATCAATGTCAAGTTTGATGAATTTTCGGGAATGGCTTTTGAACAACTCAGTTCAAAACCCGATCCTAACCTGGCTACTTCTTCTTCCGCGCAAAACTCAATTTTCTCGACGAAGGGTGTTCCTACGGTTACATCAGAGGAACTGGATATTTTGTTTGATAGTCTTTATGCTCCTCAACGAAATTCAAATGTTCAAGCCGTACCGGTTACACTGTCACAGTCAACTACTGTGGAGACTCAACAAAGTCTTTTTGATGAAGATACAACACCAACTGATTCACCTATTGCTTCTTCATCCTCCCTACCACCTCCTGTTACTGATAATCTTGAACCAATTCAAGATTCATCATTTGATAACAACTCCAGCTGTTTCTCCAGATAATCAATTGAATCCATTAGATAATGTTACATCAGATCAAGCGGATCAAGGCTCAACGTCAACAATGGTTGATGTTTCAATGGATATCACTGATGTACAACCTCTTCCACATAACCGATGGACTAAAAGTCATCCAATAGATCTTATTATTGGTGATGCATCTGCTCCAGTCTCAACTCGAAGGGCTACTTGGAATATGTGTCTATACACTGCCTTTCTTAGTAAGATTGAACCAACAACGGTTGCTCAAGCTTTACTAGATCCGAACTGGGTGGTTGCAATGCAAGAAGAGATCAATCAATTTGAACGGTTGAAAGTATGGCGATTAGTTCCAAGACCAACGGGTCAACGACCAATAGGGGTTAAGTGGATTTTTAAGAACAAGAAGGATTCTGATGGAATTATGGTTCGGAATAAGGCACGTCTTGTGGCCAAGGGATATCGACAACAAGAGGGTATTGATTATGACGAAACGTTTGCTCCGATTGCTAGGATTGAGGCTATTCGTCTTTTCCTTGCATTTGCTTCTCATATGAAGTTCACAGTGTTTCAAATGGACGTCAAAACTGCTTTTCTGAACGGTCATCTTCAAGAGGAAGTCTATGTCGATCAACCAGAAGGCTTTGTCGATCCCATTCATCCAAATCACGTATACTACTTGGAGAAAGCTTTATATGGTCTGAAGCAAGCACCGCGTGCATGGTACGAGACCTTAACAAAGTATTTGCTGGACAATGGCTTTTCTCGTGGAACGATTGATACAACGCTATTCATCCGTAAAAACTACGGTCACATTCTCTTGGTTCAAATTTACGTTGATGACATTATTTTTGGTTCCACATCCCCGGCCTTATGCAAAGAATTTGGTGACCTTATGGCCAACAAATTTGATATGAGCATGCTTGACCAATTAAATTTCTTTTTGGGGTTACAAGTAAAACAATTACCAAACGGGATTTTTCTCAGTCAAACAAAGTATATCAATGATATGCTAAAAGGTTTTAAAATGACTACTTTAAAACCAATGACAACCCCAATGAGAACTTTACTAGATGCTGATACTAATGGGGAACCCTTTGATATTAAACTTTATCGAAGCATGGTTGGTTCTTTAATGTATCTGACTGCAAGTCGACCTGACATTACACTTACTGTAACTATCTGTGTCCGCTTTCAGTCAAACCCTAAGAAATCTCATTCCAAAGCGGTTGTTAGGATTTTTCAGTACCTTAAAGGTACACCTAACCTTGGGATCTGGTATCCTCATGGATCCGATTTCAATCTCACTGCTTACACTGATTCGGATCATGGCGGTTGCCATGTTGATAGAAAAAGCACATCTGGATCAATTCAGATGTTGGGGAATAGGCTAGTTGGTTGGTCATCCAAAAAGCAGAACTGTGTGTCTTTATCAACAGCTGAGTCTGAGTACATTGCTGCAGCTCATTGTTGTTCACAAGTTTTGTGGATGCAAATTCAACTTTCAGACTATGGCTTTAAGTTTTCTAAGACCCCGATTTACTGTGATTCACAAAGTGCTATTGCAATAACAAGCAACTCGGTCCATCATTCTAAGACTAAACACATAGATATTCGCTATCATTTCATTAAGGACCATGTAGAGAAAGCGGATGTAGAGTTATACTTTGTGCCTACCAAAGTGCAATTAGCTGACATGTTCACTAAGCCCTTAGATGAACTTAGGCTAAAGTTATTGATCAAAGAGATTGGCATGGTAGAGTATAGTGCTTGATATTCCTTAGATCTGTTGGGACTTATTCTTGGGATCTTGTGTTTAGGGGGAGTAGATACATTCTAGGGGGAGCAACTACTTCCATATGCTTTGGATATCATCTTTTATGGTGGAGCTTTTAGATTTATGATAACTTCCTGGATATAACTGTTCAATGGTTACGTAAGGGGGAGGTAACTCATTGATACCATGTTTCAAGGGGGAGTTAATTCATTTTTTTGGAAATTTTATCAAAATGCTGATTTACTTTCTTGTATCTCACATTTTGAGGGGGAGAAAAAGGGAGAAAATGAGAAAATTACTCAAAAATATTGTTTTTCAAAAAGTGAATTCATAAATTCTTTGTTTTATATCTGAAATAATTCACTAAGGCTTGTATACATCTCAGTATGCACCCCGTTTTAACAATTGGTATCACTGATTATTTGTACTTTGTTCACTAATTCAAAGTTCTTTTAAGTACAAATCTTATTTTAAAAAATTCATAAAAATTGGAAAAGATAAAATCAAAAAATATTTGATTTTTACTGAATAAATGCTATTTTTAGCATTATACTGAATCTGACATCCAACAGTACAGATTCGGTAAGTTCAAAGTTTTCAAAAATTGTCTCAGAATTTTTTATCATGAAAAGATTGAAATGAATTTTAATAGGAAAAATCATTTTGTCAAGATTTTGAAGTTAAATTGATAAAATTTTGAAAAGTGGACTGTATTCGGTAAAATAGGCCCATTCGGTAAAGCCCATTCGGTACTTTATCTTCGGTATCTATAAAAGGAGGGTCAAAGTCAAACTAACTCTCTTACTGTGCTTAATTACCTACCGAGTCTTATTGAACATACCGAATGTGCCTAATCTACCGAATCCGTTCTTCTGTTCTTCAAATCTTTGGTATAATTTCATTTTAATCATTGCTTTAGATACATACGTGTAGATCTGAGATAATTAAATGTTTTCCAACCAGAAAAGATCAAAATAACTGGATTGTGACTCTCAATTTTGAAATTTTGTTGATTATACCGAGTCTGAGTCGTATTCTACTAATCTTTGATTAAACTCAATTGATTTGGTTAATTAACATGAATTCTTGTCTACTCTGAGTTATATTAATTGATCTATCATTTGACCAAGTTTGATTACATGTTTAATTGATTGTTTGATGGATTCTGTATCTACCGAATATGTTCTATCTACAGTACCGAGTCTGTTCATACGATTAACATGTTGATCTGCTTCTAATTGAGTGGTTAATTGATTATGGTTGTGATTTTACATGATAGAATATGCATGTTTGAGTGACTTTATGTTAATTTTGGAGATACCGAATCTGTTCTTCTCTTGATACCGAGTCTAACTGAAACAACCCAACCCGTATTCCATACGATAATTTTTTTTTTAAATAATACACATTTACGCGCCAATTAAACGTGTAAACCGTTCCATAAAGTTCATTTAAACTGTGATGACCCGGGAATTTCCGACCAAATTTAAACTTAATCTTTATGTGGTTTTGACACGATAAGCAAAGTCTATTATGTTGAGTCACAAAATAATTTAAACTGTACTCATATAATCATTTGAACCTCGACCAAATCCCGACGATTCACGAACAGTTATTTGTAAATAAATATGTATATTATATGACTATAAATATAACCATTAGGATTTAAAATGTGAAATAACAGTTAGAGTAATTAAGTAATGTTAATAGATATAAATATGTACATGTTAATATATAATATATAATTAATAATAAATGATATTAAATTTAATTATAAGATGAATTAGTCATTATATTAATATTATTAGTACTTTCAATATTAAATACTTATATTATTAAAATTATTATTTAAAATAGATGACTTATAAGATATGAAAATGGATATAGGTTTATATACAGATATATATATGTATATATATATTTTATATATGTATATATATACATTATGATATTATCATTACAAATAATATTATTATCAATAATAGTGTAAATATTATTATAATTAGTATAGTATTACTATTATCATTAATAATATTAATATGTTTATAACTAGTATTATAATTTTGTATTATCATTAAGAACCATTATTATTAAATATTATCATTATTATTATTATAAAAATAATGCAATTTAGTAACATTATCATTAATAATATCATTATAAACATTATTATAACTATTAGTATTATTATTCTAAATATTAATATTATTATGACAATTGTTATTTCAGTATTATTATGTTATTATTTCAGTATTATTATTAATGACTAATAATAGGATTATTAGTATTAATATCTCTTTTATATAAAATAATTCATGAAAAAGAAATCCAAATTCTGTTACACTTAGCTGTCAAGATGTTTTATAAAATTGTCATATATCTGTAAATTAGTACGATTGGATTCCTAATATGTTCCATTAGCAAACAATCACAGCTAAACTACAAAAGGTTGTTGTCAATCTTTTCCCACTATCTATTCTATATTACACATATACATGGCATAATACATGAACTTGAACTCTATTTTAATTCTACATTCAAAACCATTTCATCCCCTTCTTCAATAGACTCCATCGCCATTAAGCACCACACACAACCAACTTTTGCAGCTGCTACAATACTCTCAGGTTGTACTCACCTCTATTATCTTCATATATATATATATATATATATATATATATATATATATATATATATATATATATATATATATATATATATATATATATATATATATATATATATATATATATATATATATAACATCTACTATCTCCCTGACTCTATATATACATTATATGCATATACATACAGCCTTACACTTCCTGAACACAAAGAAAAACAAACCCATTAATGTTACTATCAACTAATTTTTTTTTTGTTCTGAACTCACCATAATCAAACCCACCCTTCTTTCGTTCTTTCTTTATCTCTTGTTTCTGTAAACTAAACCGACACCACGTCTCACCCTCTTCCCACTTTGACTCAACACCATCATTCACCACCACTTAAACTATCTTTTTTTTTCTGGACATCAAATCACCAACATCACAAATCCACAAGACCGCTGCTATGCTTTTCTGTTCGAACCCACCTCACAGATGAACAATCAACCTATCAAATTCTGTCTTCTATCTCTACTCTCTCGAACAACCGTTGACAACCACCTGCTCAATATTTCAAACCATAAATTCAAGTTTCACAATTCAAATCACAATTTAAATTCATCTCACAAGTTCACAGCAACAATAGCATATGATTTCAGCTTTTTCAAATAATAGGAATTATAATAGATTCACAAATCTATTTTAATATATGAAACAATTATTTTTCATCAAACAATCAATTTCATTTATGAACTTAATTTCTCAGCTTCTTGTTTAATGATTCTTACAACAAATAAAGCTAACATTTGTGAACAATAATAGAAATCAAACCCTCGGGAACCTCCAGACTCGAATATCACCATCATTATAACAGAAAATTTTACTGGTTTCATCTCTTAGCTGAAAACACAATTTGTGAAGGTCCTCAGGTTACTTTGATCTTTCTCAGCTCAAACTGAACATAAATTTTAATTTATAATCTTCCAACAATATTTCGTGATGCTTCAAATTAAGTTAAAAATCATTGAATGATTACAAATCTCAAAAATCAAACTAGTGTTTATTAAAATCAATATTTCGATTCACAAATTATAGTATGTTTCTATTATAATTAAAGCTTGTCAAGTATTTAGAAGGTAAATTACAGTAACTTTCATGAAGGATTACATACCTGAAACCCTTTAGATTGCGGTTCTAATTTTCTTGTTGTTCATCACCGACGCCACTATTCATAACAAATTGAAAATTTTTGTTGTTCTTAGCCTTGAATTCTTTCACAAAACTCCTTAAGCGTGGATCTAAGAAACTAGTTCGTTTGATCTTGAAACTTGATTTTAGAGATGTTAATTTTGGAAAAGGATTTGGGGATCGTGTGGATGATGAATGAATCGGTCTGTGGAAATCAAAAGAACCGAATGATGTTTACAGACCATCGAATTCAGGTTTAAAAGGAGAAATGGACTGGGTTATAATTTTGGGCTGCAAGTTTTAACAAGATGGACTCATTTAAGCCCACATATTATGGTTAATGGTAATACTATTTTTATTAATGTAATTATTGTTATTATTATTATTCTTATTATTATTATTATTATTATCATTAAAATGAATATTAGAATTATCATTACTATAATTATTATTATTAATATCATTATTAGTATTATCATAATATATATATATATATATATATATATATATATATATATATATATATATATATATATATATATATATATATATATATATATATATATATATTTTTAAATTATTATTATTAATAAATGTATCTTTACTAAAATTATCATTTTTAAGAATTATCATTCTTAATATCTTTATTATTATTATTATTATTATTATTATTATTATTATTATTATTATTATTATTATTATTATTATTATTATTATTATTATTATTATTATTATTATTATTATTATTATTACAATATTATTATTACTACAAACATAATAACATTATTTACATAAATATTTACATATAACAAATTTTGATTTAACAATATAAGTATAAAGATATATATGTATTAGTATAACTACATGTATAAATATTAATATACAAATTAAATATATATATAACCTTTAAAATAACAAATATATTACTAAATTAAAAATAAAAGTAATTTATATACACTAGTTTTATTATTATTACATGTTAATTATATGTGTTAATATATATATACTTAATATAGGTTCGTGAATCCGAGGCCAACCCTGCATTTGTTCAATATCGTAATATGTATTTTTACTACAAAATACAATATGGTGAGTTTCATTAATCCCTTTTTAGATGCTTTTGCTATATATATTTTTGGGACTGAGAATACATGCGCTGCTTTTATAAATGCTTTACGAGATAGACACAAGTAATCAAAACTACATTCTATGGTTGGATTATCTAATCGAATATGCCCTTTTTATTAAGTCTGGTAATCTAAGAATTAGGGAACAGACACCCTAATTGACACGAACTCTAAAGATAGATCTATCGGGCCCAACAAGCCCCATCCAAAGTACCGGATGCTTTAGTACTTCAAAATTTTATCATGTCCGAAGGAGGATCCCGGAATGATAGGTATATTCTTATATGCATTTTGTGAATGTCGGTTACCAGGTGTTCAATCCATATGAATGATATTTTTGTCTCTATGCATGGGACGTATGTTTATGAGAAATGGAAATATGAAATCTTGTGGTCTATTAAAATGATGGAAACGATTGTTTATGTTAAACTAATGAACTCACCAACCTTTTGGTTGACACTTTAAAGCTTGTTTATTCTCAGGTACGAAAGAAATCTTCCACTGTGCATTTGCTCATTATAAGGACATTACTTGGAGTCATTCATGGCATATTTCAAAAGACGTTGCATTCGAGTCGTCGAGTTCATCAAGATTATTATTAAGTCAATTATAGTTGAATATATTATGAAATGGTATGCATGTCATCAACTTTCGTTGTAATGAAAGATTGTCTTTTCAAAAACGAATGCAATATTTGTAAAATGTATCATATAGAGGTCAAGTACCTCGCGATGTAATCAACTGTTGTGAATCGTTTATAATCGAAATGGACTTCGTCCGGATGGATTGGGATGGGTCACTACAGTTGGTATCAGAGCGGTGGTCTTAGCGAACCAGGTCTGCATTAGTGTGTCTAACTGATAAGTCGTTAGGATGCATTAGTGAGTCTGGACTCCGACCATGTCTGCATGTCAAAAGTTTTGCTTATCATTTCGTGTCAAAAATTACTTGCTTATTATCCTTAAAGTCTAGACACGTCTTACTGCCTCTATTGCATAGACAGTGTATAGATAAATTCATATCTTAGCGTATCTGTTATTGTTACCTTTGCCTGACTACTTCCGTAGATTACTCCGTAACTTATGGGATTTTAGTATTATATATGCATATGTAAATTATGTATTGCAGGGTACTAATCTACATCCTATAATCTATTTCTTATCGAAAATCTTTCATCTGATCATACGAGATGAATCCTGCAACCAGATCGAGTCCCTCAGATTCCGATACCTACTCCGATAGTTATTCCGACAGCTATTCCAATATAGATGTCCACCTAAGCTCCGAAAACAGCGTCATCGGCATGAATCAACCAATCAGCCATTATTAATTCATCTGATGGGTTCGTAGTTGACTTAATTAATGGAAACGCGCAGAAGGCAACCCCTTCCACCAACCGAATTCACCTCTTGACAATGAACCTGAAACGTTTACCGGCGAACCTGCTCGAGACACCATTTTCAATCTCATTTCCAGGGTAACTCGACAAAATCATATTCTATCCATAATTCTGAACCTTATTCATCCGCTCGTTCCGACCGACAATCATCCTGGAGTAATAAGTCAACGAACTTCGCGCTCGAATAATCAATTCGGAGAATATGGTGCAAAATGTACCAGCTTCAGCAACATCACCGGCACCAATAGTACAATCAATAACAGCACCAGTATCATCAACAATCCATGCTTCAATATCATCATATGTACTTTAAGTATGATCTTTGTTCTACGTATCGTTCTACCTCATTTATCTTCGTTCGACATGGCAAATATGTAATCTCTAAAGTTTTAGAGATTATTTATTCTAGTTCCAACCGAAAAGCAAATGAGTTTAATATCATATTAACTCATTAAATCTATGAATACATCTGAAGAAAATATATATGCATATATGTTTTCATAAAATTGTAATTAAAAATTCTCTTGTACAAACTGTTAATGGTGAAAATATTTTACCGGGTAGGTAATACCCGAGGACTATTAAAATTTCACATTAATAAGTTACATTGTACGTTCTTCGAATCTGTTTCAACAGTCATATACTATACTACTTACATCCACCGATATACAAATCCATTCACCACAGAATAACCATATTCATCCAATTACATATTTGGATTTTGACCTATCAGAATCCAACAAGTGGCATAATGAAGAAATAATAGACACAATAAAAATTGATTAGAAACAGATTAATTAACAATATAAAATTCTATTAAGAATCCACACTAACAAAATCCTAGTTAACTGTTCCTAGTTAACTGTTAATTCCATATTACCATTTATTTATCGCAGTTTATTTATCATAATTTATATTCTCGCAATTTTATTTATCGTCATTTAATTTATGTTATTTACTTTACGCATTTTATTTATCGTTATTTAATTTCTGTTATTTATTTTACGCACTTTAACTATCGGGACACGTATACAAGGTTTTGACATATCATATCGATGCATCTATATATATTATTTGGAATCACCATAGACACTCTATATGCAGTAATGATCGAGTTCTCTATACAGGGTTGAGGTTGATTCTACAATAATATATATAGTTTGAGCTGTGATCGAGTCTGAGACGTATACGGGTCACGACACGTATTAATTAATTCGAATATTATATATTAAACTATACGTAAATTATTAAATTTCTAACTGTAGACTACCAACATTGGACAGTTAAAATGAATTAAAAAAAATGACTATAATATATAAAACTAAACAATTCTTCAAGTTTGCCACTTGATTTCATCTTAAACTTCATTTGTATCTTGACGATTACAATCTGTGTTTAAACCTTTCATGATCCTTGAAAATATCTCAATCGAAAGGATGAACCAACCGCACTTCATCTACGGAAGAAAAGATTGATGCATATAGTTATGCACCTGAAAATACTCGGAACCTGTGTAAACGTTCAACACGTGTCTGTTCTAGCTCTTTTGGCATTGTTATTACCAAAAATAACATTTCAACTCCTTTTTCCAATTAGCAAATTTTGTCATAGCTTCAGCAAATCAATATCGATTTCCATTCGAATTAGCCTTATTATAACCTCGATATATAAGTTTGCCTGTCGTCATCGTTACCAGGGAACCGTTTATATCTCACCACATTAGTAGTAAATTTATCAACAACTCCGTTGATCTTTGACTTTCCAAAAAATCGTTATATCCAGTGAAACCCTAACATTTACTCATTTACCAACTACCGGGAATTAGCAATCAGTATTTTAAATCTCGTAGCATTCCTATATCAATAATTATATGTATACATATAACAATTATCTCCTAGAATTACGATCTTCAATTCTGAAATTTTGAAAAGGCACTCAGTTTACGAATCGATACTCTAAATGTTGAAAAAGCTGAATGAAGCAGCAGAAACTGTAGGCAACCGTAAATGACCTTAGTCGTCGGAAGTTTGATGATAAAGAATAATATGTTGGAAAAGCTCAGAAACGTTGGAACTGGAAAACGGATAGAGTTAAACATGAAGGAGACCAAGGACAAATACAAGGACCATACTCTATATTCAAAGAATCCAGATAATTCTGGATCCGTTGAAATCTTTAGAGAATATCTTGCTTTGAAGTCATGTTAAAATCTTGCAGAAAATCTTTCTCCATCAACCATCGAACTTAGAAATTCTAAAATATCATCATCAATATCTTCGATATTTCTGAGGATATTTTCATAAATATTCTCGTCCGAAATTATATACCTCCTCGAGTTTCCTGTGTATCATTATATTGGAAATATTCAATAGAAATTTAGTACCGAAATGCAGATTATGCGAAACTATAAGGGAAGTCGTGGTCAAATCACAAAGAATAAGTTTGACTTCAAAGAATCCAAATGATTCAATGTATGCTAAAGTCTTTAGTGAATATCTTGCTCCTTACTCTAAACCCTTGCGGACAATAGTCTCCATCATCCTCTGATCTTAGATATTCAAAAATATTATTGTATATTTCATTATAAATTTCCTCGATATTTCTGAATATATTTTTATAACTAATACTATCTGAAATCATTTATCTCTTCGTGCTATCAGTGTTACATCATATAGAAACTGTTAGTTTCTATATTCTGTAAACTTTCGAGCTTAAATTATGAATGTTATTGAAGTAATGTTGGGAACTGATGCATGAGTTAGTATAATATAATGACACCTGATCAACGTGATTATATTACAGTAAGTCATGCTGAGCTCTAATGGGACATGGTGGTTCACAATAGACCATACCACCATCATGTGTCATGTTACATAACTCTTTCATTCTAATTAACTTCTGAACATATCAAGAAAGTATATTCTTGATAGCTCTATTCTCAATTATTCTGGTAATTTAACAAATCAAATCGTGCTATTACGTTCTTTCTTGATTATAACATTAAATTCACTCGAAACTCCATACTTACAAATTCTAGACCATTACTCATTTTACTAGAGATCGAGAAGAGATTAAAAAGACGAAGAGCTCCGAAACATAAAGGAAGATATAAAACTCGATAACAACACTGAAATTACAATAATTAAAAATTAAAACATCACCACAATTAAAAATTAAAAGATTACGATCAAACTACTCGTCGTCGTCAATTGTCATCTGCAAAGTAGCGTTCATCAGTCATTTCACCATCTGTGAGGTACTCTGGAGACATCGGTATTTCTCTTGATGCCTCAACTGCTGTTTCAGCTGATTCATCGAGGTAACGATAACCCAACGTCTCTTCATCTTCAAGAACCGCATACAAAGAAATGTGTTTACCACGATCTTCAATAGTATCTTTTATAAAGTACCATTGATCATCGGTACACAGAAAACTTGCCATACAATCCGCATCATAATCGTCTTTATAAAAGAACACAGACGTGATTTCACACGGAACTTTTTTCTTCATAAAGGATAGCAAGTCTTGTAAACCAACATCACGAATGTCGATATCTTCAAACGAAATAATGTCACCCCACTCATATTCCTTCATTTGATTACGGAAAACACCTCCGTAATGAACATCGAATGAAACAATCATTGGGGGAAGTGTTAACATTTTTGCAGTTTGGGAGTGTTTGATTTTGATTTTTAGAAAGGTGGAAATATAAAACAAATATATGTTTAAGTGTATAAAATGATGCATATGGTTGGTGTTTATATAGGGTAAAAGTGACCGTTGGGATAACCGTTGGAATATAATTTTTTTTTATTTTACTAACGGCTAAAAAAAAAAAAATTTTGGACAAGTTTTTGGGCGAAGGTGGACGATGCCCGTTGGAACCCCTCTCATGATAGTTTCATTCGTGCTCTTCGAATAATCGAATTATTTTATCTGTATTATTCTGTAATGATGAAAACTCTATTTATCAGCTCATATTCGTTAGGAAAACATATTTATTGTTAGCCATGATGACCTCACTCAAATTTCGAGACGAAATTTCTTTAACGGGTAGGTACTGTGATGACCCAGGAATTTCCGACCAAATTTAAACTTAATCTTTATGTGGTTTTGACACTATAAGTAAAGTCTATTATGTTGAGTCACAAAATAATTTAAACTGTATTCATATAATCATTTAAACCTCGACCAAATCCCGACGATTCACGAACAGTTATTTTTAAATAAATATGTATATTATATGACTATAAATATAACCATTAGGATTTAAAATGTGAAATAACAGTTAGAGTAATTAAGTAATGTTAATAGATATAAATATGTACATGTTAATATATAATATATAATTAATAATAAATGATATTAAATTTAATTATAAGATGAATTAGTCATTATATTAATATTATTAGTACTTTCAATATTAAATACTTGTATTATTAAAATTATTATTTAAAATAGATGACTTATAAGATATGAAAATGGATATAGGTTTATATACAGATATATATATATATATATATATATATATATATATATATATATATATATATATATATATATATATATATATATATATATATATATATATATATATATATATATATATATATATATATATATATATATATTTTATATATATATATATATACATTATGATATTATCATTACAAATAATATTATTATCAATAATAGTGTAAATATTATTATACTTAGTATAGTATTACTATTATCATTAATAATATTAATATGTTTATAACTAGTATTATAATTATGTATTATCATTAAGAACCATTATTATTAAATATTATCATTATTATTATTATAAAAATAATACAATTTAGTAACATTATCATTAATAATATCATTATAAACATTATTATAACTATTAGTATTATTATTCTAAATATTAATATTATTATGACAATTGTTATTTCAGTATTATTATGTTATTATTTCAGTATTATTATTAATGACTAATAATAGGATTATTAGTATTAATATCTCTTTTATATAAAATAATTCATGAAAAAGAAATCCAAATTCTGTTACACTTAGCTGTCAAGATGTTTTATAAAATTGTCATATATCTGTAAATTAGTACGATTGGATTCCTAATATGTTCCATTAGCAAACAATCACAGCTAAACTACAAAAGGTTGTTGTCAATCTTTTCCCACTATCTATTCTATATTACACATATACATGGCATAATACATGAACTTGAACTCTATTTTAATTCTACATTCAAAACCATTTCATCCCCTTCTTCAATAGACTCCATCGCCATTAAGCACCACACACAACCAACTTTTGCAGCTGCTACAATACTCTCAGGTTGTACTCACCTCTATTATCTTCATATATATATATATATATATATATATATATATATATATATATATATATATATATATATATATATATATATATATATATATATATATATAACATCTACTATCTCCCTGACTCTATATATACATTATATGCATATACATACAGCCTTACACTTCCTGAACACAAAGAAAAACAAACCCATTAATGTTACTATCAACTATTTTTTTGTTTGTTTTGAACTCACCATAATCAAACCCACCCTTCTTTCGTTCTTTCTTTATCTCTTGTTTCTGTAAACTAAACCGACACCACGTCTCACCCTCTTCCCACTTTGACTCAACACCATCATTCGCCACCACTTAAACTATCTTTTTTTTTCTGGACATCAAATCACCAACATCACAAATCCACAAGACCGCTGCTATGCTTTTCTGTTCGAACCCACCTCACAGATGAACAATCAACCTATCAAATTCTGTCTTCTGTCTCTACTCTATCGAACAACCGTTGACAACCACCTGCTCAATATTTCAAACCATAAATTCAAGTTTCACAATTCAAATCACAATTTAAATTCATCTCACAAGTTCACAGTAACAATAGCATATGATTTCAGCTTTTTCAAATAATAGGAATTATAATAGATTCACAAATCTATTTTAATATATGAAACAATTATTTTTCATCAAACAATCAATTTCATTTATGAACTTAATTTCTCAGCTTCTTGTTTAATGATTCTTAAAACAAATAAAGCTAACATTTGTGAACAATAATAGAAATCAAACCCTCGGGAACCTCCAGACTCGAATATCAACATCATTATAACAGAAAATTTTACTGGTTTCATCTCTTAGCTGAAAACACAATTCGTGAAGGTCCTCAGGGTACTTTGATCTTTCTCAGCTCAAACTGAACATAAATTTTAATTTATAATCTTCCAACAATATTTCGTGATGCTTCAAATTAAGTTAAAAATCATTGAATGATTACAAATCTCAAAAATCAAACTAGTGTTTATTAAAATCAATATTTCGATTCACAAATTATAGTATGTTTCTATTATAATTAAAGCTTGTCGAGTATTTAGAAGGTAAATTACAGTAACTTCCATGAAGGATTACATACCTGAAACCCTTTAGATTGCGGTTCTAATTTTCTTGTTCTTCATCACCGACGCCACTATTCGTAACAAATTGAAAATTTTTGTTGTTCTTAGCCTCGAATTCTTTCACAAAACTCCTTAAGCGTGGATCTAAGAAATGAGTTCGTTTGATCTTGAAACTTGATTTTAGAGATGTTAATTTTTGAAAAGGATTTGGGGATCGTGTGGATGATGAATGAATCGGTCTGTGGAAATCAAAAGAACCGAATGATGTTTACAGACCATCGAATTCAGGTTTAAAAGGGGCAATGGACTGGGTTATAATTTTGGGCTGCAAGTTTTAACATGATGGACTCATTTAAGCCCACATATTATGGTTAATGGTAATAATATTTTTATTAATGTAATTATTGTTATTATTATTATTATTATTCTTATTATTATTATTATTATTATTATTATTATTATTATTATTATTATTATTATTATTATTATTATTATTATCATTAAAATGAATATTAGAATTATCATTACTATAATTATTATTATTAATATCATTATTAGTTTTATCATAAAAATATATATATATATATATATTTTTTAAATTATTATTATTAATAAATGTATCTTTACTAAAATTATCATTTTTAAGAATTATCATTCTTAATATCTTTATTATTATTATTATTATTATTATTATTATTATTATTATTATTATTATTATTATTATTATTATTATTATTATTATTATTATTATTATTATTATTATTATTACAGTATTATTATTACTACAAACATAATAACATTATTTACATAAATATTTACATAAAAAAAAATTTTGATTTAACAATATAAGTATAAAGATATATATGTATTAGTATAACTACATGTATAAATATTAATATACAAATTAAATATATATATATATATAACCTTTAAAATAACAAATATATTACTAAATTAAAAATAAAAGTAATTTATATACACTAGTTTTATTATTATTACATGTTAATTATATGTGTTAATATATATATACTTAATATAGGTTCGTGAATCCGAGGCCAACCCTGCATTTGTTCAATATCGTAATATGTATTTTGAATACAAAATACAATATGGTGAGTTTCATTAATCCCTTTTTAGATGCTTTTGCTATATATATTTTTGGGACTGAGAATACATGCACTGCTTTTATAAATGCTTTACGAGATAGACACAAGTAATCAAAACTACATTCTATGATTGGATTATCTAATCGAATATGCCCTTTTTATTAAGTCTGGTAATCTAAGAATTAGGGAACAGACACCCTAATTGACGAGAACTCTAAAGATAGATCTATCGGGCCCAACAAGCCCCATCCAAAGTACCGGATGCTTTAGTACTTCGAAATTTATATCATGTCCGAAGGAGGATCCCGGAATGATGGGGATATTCTTATATGCATTTTGTGAATGTCGGTTACCAGGTGTTCAATCCATATGAATGATATTTTTGTCTCTATTCATGGGACGTATGTTTATGAGAAATGGAAATATGAAATCTTGTGGTCTATTAAAATGATGGAAACGATTGTTTATGTTAAACTAATAAACTCACCAACCTTTTGGTTGACACTTTAAAGCTTGTTTATTCTCAGGTACGAAAGAAATCTTCCACTGTGCATTTGCTCATTATAAGGACATTACTTGGAGTCATTCATGGCATATTTCAAAAGACGTTGCATTCGAGTCGTCGAGTTCATCAAGATTATTATTAAGTCAATTATAGTTGAATATATTATGAAATGGTATGCATGTCGTCAACTTTCGTTGTAATGAAAGATTGTCTTTTCAAAAACGAATGCAATGTTTGTAAAATGTATCATATAGAGGTCAAGTACCTCGCGATGTAATCAACTATTGTGAATCGTTTATAATCGATATGGACTTCGTCCGGATGGATTGGGACGAGTCACTACATAAACGTACAACAACTTAAATGTTTACAAAAGGTACGAAGGCCATTAATTAAGTTCAATACAAGTTTGACCCACTACAAATGATAGTTTATAATCCAAATGACACTTGAGCATGGTTTGGGACTAAACTACCCAAAATGTTAGGCCAACTTCCAAGCTTCAATAAAACATCAAGGGCCACCTAATGCCCGATAACCCCTTTGCACTTATCCACACCTGCATCTAAAAAGATAAACAACGAGAGGGGTAAGCTAATGCTTAGTGAATGCAATAATTATACATGTACATATATAACCTACTTATTTACAACCACTTACGCAACACCACATACAAGCTAGCAATACGACGACCATGCAAACATCATGCATAAACTACTATCCACAATTTACAAGAAGCTAGCAACACCAATAGCATATAGTTCAATATTAATTATGCTAATGCCAAACTCACACAACCATGGTTAACCAATAGTAAAAGGGATGGTACTCGAATTTCCCATCGGTGTTCATAACAACCGTTAGTGCACAACACATATATCACTAACCCTTGGACAAAACATATCCGTTTATAAAATCGTTAGTGTACAACACATATAACACTAAATCAGACAACACATATCCATTCATAAATCATTAGTGTACAACACATATAACACTAAATTGGACAACATATATCCGTTCTTAAAACCGTTAGCGTACAACACATATAGCACTACTAGGACAACGCATATCCTTACGTACAAATAAGCACATCATATACGTACAAGTATACTTATTCCACTCACCTTAACACCTCGGTGGTGATTTAATGCTTCCGAAGACTTCAAAGTAAAGTACCTATTTACATAAGTACACATTCAATTACACACTAGTGGAATTAACCACATTACACAATACTTGAGCATTTAATGACTCAATTCGCATTAAATGACTCAACCACACCAAAACCGCCCTTAAATGGCCAAGACCTGACTTTAACCACTAAAGCTAGTGAATTAAAGTCGTATAACCTCAACTAACACAAACTTAGGGTAATTCATACCCATTTCACCCAAACTAGGTCAACTAGTACATTTTGACCCATTTTAATTACTTAGCCTCACAATCAAGTCAAACTTACCCATTAACACTTCTTTCATAAATCCAAAAGTGTATTAGTGACTAGCAATACCATTTGACACTTACAACCTCAAATCACAAGATCAAAACCCTAGTTTGTGGCCATTAGGGTTTCATTATAACAACATAACCCAAATTCACCCATTTTACCCTCAAATGGGTCATACAAGTCTCTAGTAACCAAAACTCTAGCCATTAATCAATTAAAACTTAAAACATAAAGTTAGAACTTACCGAGACTATCAACGTGTAGCTAGAGACACAAGGAAAAACTTTAATTCTTGCTCCAAAGATCAACCCTCAATCCTTCACTCTCCAATCTCACTTTTAATTCAAATGGGTTTTAAGTTTTGGGAGAGAAAATGAAAGAAAATAGAAAAAGGAAATGAATTAAATGAACAAGTGGCTGTGATTTAATGCTCCAATCTGACCTACAAGAAAAAAGACCAAATTACCCCTAAAACCCTTTTAAATTGAGTAGAAATTGGAGTCAGAACAGCAGAGATGCCGCGGCGCGGCCCGTTTGTCGCGACGCGATGTATCAAAGGAAAAACGACCCCTTTTAACCCAACTTCTGATCCAGATTTGCTTGATATGCCGCGGCGCGGACCCAATTGTCGCGGCGCGGCCTAAGGCTATATCTGAACAGCTCGACCAATTTAAACAATTTTCGATTTTATTTAATTTGTACATTCCAAACCCGCTTCCTATATTCACCTAGCCTTCAACAATAGTCTCACAAGACCTAACGCTAACCAAACCCATGTTTAAACTTATACATGCACACATTATCAAGTATACATATATGTGTGTATATATATATATATATATATATATATATATATATATATATATATATATATATATATATATATATCTACACATATATTCATACATTTACGCATAAGCTAACGAGTTATAAATGTACAAATGATTAAGTAAGTACCTTTCGATACGTACGGGAAAACGGGATGTTACACTAACTTTTGGTACCTTGAAACCTTCTGATTTTTATCTTCAAACACTTAACATGTTTATTTTATATCTTTCTGATCTGAAAACTCAAGGTTATTTGGTTACAGAATCTCAAGTTTTCATGACTACCGAATCAGCTTGTATTGTGTTTAAAAATTGACTAAGTGTTGTTCTGATTCTTTGTGTTATATAATTGATTTTGCATGATGAATTTGTATTGTGATGAATATCATATGAATGTCATGATTGTCAATTACTTGTTCATATTTGAGTATAAAGGATTTTTATATCTTTGAAAAACCATAAAAATCATAAAATATAAAAGATAAAACATATACAAAGGATTTCAAAGGCAAATAAGAATAGAGATATATGCTTTATGTTAAATATCTTGTGGTCTTCTATTTCATATTTACACAGCTAAATGATGAACAATCACTTCATAAACTCTGAAACCAACATTCCCTGCAACTACTGGACTGCAATTCTAGAGAGGCACACTCTGTGGCCTGCTCTAAACTCTACAGTCAGTGTACCTGTAACAGATCTGGAGCTACTTAATAGAACAATTAGGTTTGTGGAAGCTACACAACCTACTGCTGAAAATCCAGAGGGAACACAAGCTTGTTTTGAATTTCAACTGAGAGGAGTTCAAGGGAGGAGGAGTATCACTAAGGCTGATTTCAGGAGGATATTCAGACTTCCTGTTGTGTAGCATGCTCCTGCTTTTCCTGCTACTCAGCAGATGATGTCATTTGTCTTCGATCTTGGTTATGTTGGAGCCCGCAATGTTCCTCCGGCTAAGTTTCAGAAGAAATATCTGCACTCAAGGTGGTATGTGATCTTCTCAATCATCAACAGATGCTTGCTGATGACAAGGAGTAGATCCGACAGCCTGACCGTGCCTATGCTGAAGTTATTCTACTCTTTCATAAGAGTAGAAGCTCATGACTATGCAGAACTAATATGGGATTTGGTTCAAGCTCAAGTTGATAAACCAAGGGGTTCATACGTACCTTGCGAAAGGTTTTTCTGTATCTTTATCCATGATGCTATAAACGCTTGCAGAAATGCAAATATATTTGTACCAGGTACACAAGGATTACAGATGAAACGATTTGGGGAGCTGAAGATGAATACCCCGATGGTATCTGATAATCAATTCACTGCGCCGATTCCAAATTGGCTAGTGAGGCTAGCTGAACCCTAAGACACTCGTATGCGTTCTTATTTTAAGGCTGTAGGAATAACCCGGTACAACAAGAACAAGTTGAACCCGCCGCGGTTCCAGCCCCAGAGGTTGTAGAGGAACCTGTAGTACAACCACCTGCACTAGCTAATCCTCCAATTAGGGTGAACCTTAAACGTTCTAGGGCAGCACACCAAGCTCAACCCGTGAGGATCATGGAACCTAGTCCAACTAGGATTGAACCAACCCTTTCCACAACACCTGAAGTGAGCAGTGACACTGACACTTCAGCAACAGCATCTGAATCGTCTCCCGAATATTCTCCTAAGAGAACTCGATATATACCTAATGAGATGATTCAGACTTCGGCAACCCAACAAGTAACTAGATCTAGGACTTCGACACCTATCGTCTGCCAAGCAGTTACTACAATCGTTGGTGATACGGACCAAGACCTAGAATCAATTTGGTCACCCTCACCCATTTCCGTATCACATCCAATAATAATAGTAAGCCCTATGCTAAATGAAGCGCAAGCTTTGGTAGGCAAGAGATCTAAACGCACGGATGGTAAAAAGACCACTAAGCCCATCCAATCTAAACAGGACTTAATAATAAATCCTACAAAGCAAGGTGCTTCGGCATCTAAGGAAGTAAAGTCTTCCTCTGCAGTAAAGTCTGCGTTGACTCAATCGATTGAGGCAACTCAATCATTGAAGTCCAGAACGGCCGAAGGGGAGCCGAAAAGTCTTGAAAAGGCACCCTGCGTATCGGCTGGAAATCCTCCTGTGCCTCAACGTACAACAGGGTCTAGAGGTTCGGCTTATCTTAATGAGGGAGATCTGCCGCGTCCCATGGAAACGAGTCAACATAACAATCCTTCGAAATATTTATCAGACTTCCAGCAGACTGATCCCTTGGTTCATAAAAGTGATCCATTGGATCGAATCACTTCTCTTCTGGATTCTGAATCTCAGGGTCTGGAGGAAGAGTCTTTAACTGAAAGAGATGTGCCACCTCATGGTATATCAATGATTTCAGGAGTCGGAGATAGTAATATCTCTGCGAGAGCTAAACCGACGGGTAGTTCTGCTACTCTGTCAGAGTCCCATGAGACTAAATTCATGGAGGCGGATGCTTCGAAAGAAACTTCGCTGGTGACAACTCCGGTTGTTACCTAACCTCCATCAGAAGGGGATATCACGAATCTAACTAGTAGTATGTACAGCCCTACATATAAGAATAATACCGCACAATCATCCTTACCTGCCCTCATGACAACTCAAACACTTCCATTGACATCGCCTTCAATAGATGCTGCTGATGCTGCTTTTGTTCATGGTTACACCATTTTTTCACCAACTGTGTCACCTTCTCGGATTTCAAATAGATATGGATTACAGTATCTCTCTGACAATGAGGTGAAGGAGCTCTATCTTGCTGAGTTTGCTAAACGGACTGATCTTGATGAAGTTCGCGAGACTATGATGATTTATCTTGAGCAAGCAAGGATAGTGTATCCTTTCTCTCCATGCAAGTTACCTGGACCAATTCACATGCCTGATCATGATGATTTCGTTCCCGACAATCTTCATGAGGGGGAGAATAGCCAAAGTGGTCATAGGTCCAGTGGTTATGAAGCTGGTACATCTAGTCAACAGAAGGATAAAGATGTTGTTGATATATCTGATTCCGGTAGTGATGAAATTGAGGAAATCTAGTGTGAAAGTTTTCTAGATGAATCAGAAAGTCAGAGAGAGGGTGACTCAGGAATGTTAATGATTATGGATACAGCTGATCAATCAGAGAATAAGTCATCTCAAGAGAACAATCAAAACTTTGACAACATTAAAGATATTTTGAAGGGGTCATCGAGTATCACCAATGAATTCAATGATCATCAATTTGTTAACTTGACATCTCCAACTGATGAATTTGGAATATACTTCGAAAAGGAGATTTTCTCTAATGGCAAAGAAGATACTACGACTCCTCCTGATTTGAATGTTCCATTTCAAACTGCAGAGATTGTTCTTGAGCGTGATGCTGATTACCAACTAAGTGAGGATGAAGAGAAAAAGATTCTTCGTTCACCATTCATTGAACAACAAGCGTATAGAATCTATGGTAATTTTGATCTCGTCCTTTCTGCATCAATGAGTGTTCTGGGTGCATGGAAATTTCATAAGAACCCAGAATATCTCAAAGCTTATCTGATTGTTCGCAATAAATTCAAATTGAAGAATGAAGAGAAACTTTAAATTCAATGAAATTCAGAGATCAAAAGTATTAATAAGGTTTTGATGGTTAATAAGGATGGAGTGAAGATGCCATTATTTCAAGTTACAAGAATGGATGATGAGTATTATCAGTTTTCAAAAGCGGATTTTGATAAACTAAAGATGGACGACATTATTTTCATTTACAATTATCTGATTAACTTGAATGAATCTGCAACAACATATCATGCTACTGCAATGAAGGCAGTCTACAGGTTTATTCTTGATTCGATGAGATGGATGTCTGTTCATGATTTTCAAATGGGATTGGAATCTGGACATAAAAAGCTCGGAATCAAACCGCCAAATCAAGTGATTGAAGAGCTAAGATACATGTCCTTACTTGAAGTGAGCGACTGTCCATATGGGTTTGCATTTGTCAATTCTCATTATACAAAGATCTTCATCAGAGTCTCAGATTTCAGAAGATGCTCAGACGGAACGTTGATGTATGCTTTCAAATACATAAGATGGCGACTGATCAATAATTGCTATTCAACTGAAGATAATGAGATTGTCAAATACATTCTCACAAGATTGAAAAGTCATCTCAAGACAAGAGTGAATATACGAAGATATGAGAATCTCAAGGGATTCAAATCTAAAGTTCACTTCAGAGGAACAAAGTTCCTTTAGATATTTTCGATAGGATTATATTGTAAAGTTCACATTTAACACTAAGGGGGAGATTGTTAGGACCCCGAAGTTGTATAGTGTTAATGTGAATTAAGCTTAAATGAAGGTTCCTTAGAAGAGGGTTATATAAGGAACCTAAGTAGTCCTAATTAGATAGTCATTGCATTGTAAATGAGTTCTAGAATCTCTCATAGCGAGTCTCCTTCCTACATACCGAATCTCACTCTATCTTATCATTTCTCTAAATCTCATCATGATCTGACCTTTCAGGGACCTAAGTTAACGGTGCCGTCAATGGCGATTTTGACGTGTCGTTACAGATGGTATCAGAGCGTTGGTTGTAGGGATCTAGGATATGCATTAATGTGTCTGACAGAGTCGTTAGGATGCATTAGTGAGTCTAGACTACAACTCGATAGTTAGCCATTGTATTCTGACATACATTTGCTATAGATAGCACTTACTTGACTACTTGTCCATTAATACTTGAAACTTTCTACGGTGAACTTTTTAATTATACCTAACTCTCGTCATGCGAATCCGTATTCCGCCATTTTATGGTAACACATGTAAACTTAAGATTCATACGCGTAGGGATGACGCGACTTAATTCGTTAAACTAGTTTGGAAATTCCATCTTCCCATGTTTTTTGCCACCGTCCCGGCTTCCTATCAACAAGTGTGGTAAAACTTTCACAATTATTACGGTCACTACTCACTACTCACTACTGATATTATAGTAGTGCTCCTTACTATATATCACCATTCGTTACTACTACCACTACTATCGATGAGTATCGTCTATCACTACTTATCACTATTGTTGCGTACTACTCGTTACCATGATTCATTACTCTCTTTATACCTGGGATACCACTAATCGACTTTGAATGTTTGACGTGAACAATCAGTTATACATTTCTCGCGGGAAACACATTCTTAGAGATTACACTAGCTCTATCGATTAAATACGAGTCTTGTTAAAGATGTCGTTGCATCTTGTTCATTTGCAATCTCCACGATTACACAAACTTAACCATATGGAGAGGTGTTGGAATGGAGGTATGAACTAACGAAATATAATGACGCTTGATCGAAGTGGTTATATTACGATAAGTCATACCAAAGTCCCAATGGCTCAAAATGATGGTTGGTAAAGAATTCAAAATCTATTTAATACCTCTAGACCAAGAAAACTTCTATGTAATTTAGTGTGGATTGACCAGCCAAGGAAAAATCCAACGTCCCTTGTGATCTCAAAACCATTTGTATCCCTATCGAGAACGGTGAAACCTTGATCGTTTATAGCAAAAGAGTTGCACCGGGCTCAACCTCATTTCGTGCTTCAATGTTGAAAAATACCTTCGTATCGGTTGTTTTGGAATTCTAGCCCACGTTTAGAAAGTCAAAACTGATGAAAAATGTATCGAAGACATACCGATTGTCAGTGACTTTTCTGATGTTTTTCCCGAGGGACTACCGGAACTTCCACCTCATAGGCCGTTGAATTCCAAATCGATCTTATACCAGGAGCCGCACCCGTAGCACGTGCACCGTATAGACTCGCTCCATCCGAAATGCAAGAATTGCAAAGTCAACTCCAAGAACTACTTGATCGTGCTTTTATCCAACCTTGCCATTCACCATGGAGAGCTCCAATCCTATTCGTCAAAAAGAAAAATGGTCCCCTAAGAATATGTATCGATTATCGTGAACTATATAAATTACCGGTTAAGGACCGAAATCCTTTTTCCCTTATCGATAACCTCTCGATCAATTACAAGAATCTCGTGTGCATTCCAAATCGACCCTCGTTCTGGTCATCATCAATTGTGGGTTAAGGGAGAAGATGTCTCCAAAACATTTTTCCGAACACGCTATGGTAGTTATGAATTTCTTTTAGTGCTGTTCAGTTTAACTAATGCCCCGGCCGTATTCATGGATCTTATGAATCGCGTATGCAAGCCTTATTTAGACAACTTCGTCATCGTATTCCTCCACAACATCCTAATATACTCCGAACGAGAAAAGAACACGAACAACATCTCCGTCTTACGCTCGAGCTCTTGAGAAAAGAGCAACTCTATGCCAAATTCTCCAAGTGTCAATTTTTGGTTAAAAGAAGTCCGATTTCTAGGCCATGTTGTTGGTGGTCAAAGTAGTAAGTCGATCCCGTGAAAATCGAAGCCATTAGTAAATGGGAAACCTCCACTACTCCTATTCATATTCGTCAAATTTTGGATCTCGCCGGTTATTACCGAAGATTCATTTCTGACTCTTCCCGTATTGCTCGTTATTTAACCTCGTTAACTCGCAAGGTAAGAAATTCGTTTGGTCTGCCGAACAAGAGTCGGCACTCAAATCTTAAAGAAGAAGTTAACCACCGCACCTATCTTATCTCCTTCCGAAGGCGCTGATGATTTTGTTGCATATTGTGACGCCTCTAAACAAAGTTTTGGTGTGTGTTAATACAACGAAAGAAAGTTATCACTTACATTTCCTGACAATTGAAATTTCAAGAATGAGGCTACACGACACACGATCTCGAACTTGGAGCCATTATCTTTGCATTTAAAATGTGGAGACACTATCCTTATGGAACCAAAAGTACCGTTCTCACCAACCACAAAAGCCTCCAACACATTTTTGATTAAAAACAACCCAACATGAGATAACGACGGTGGACTGAAACATTGAATAATTATGATTGTGAACTTCGTTACTATCCGGGAAAGACAAATGTTGTAGCCGAAGCCTTGAGCCGAAAGGAAATAATTAAACCTCTCCTTGTCCAAACCTTAAACGTGATTATCCACACCAACCTCGCTAGACAAATTCGTGCAGCACAAAATAGAACTCAAATATGAAAATATTTCTAAGTGAACACCTGAAAGGCATCCTCTCTCGACTCGAAATCAAGGAAAATGAGATTCGTTATTTTTTCCGGAAGAATTGGGGTACCTAATTATGGGCCCGATCAACTTTCTCATCACCACGTACCATGTTACATAACTCTGTTATTTTCACTGTTGCCATCTGATATTACCGGGACCCAAGATAACACACAACCCAAGGATACCTCTTCCTTCATTGACTTACCATCCTTATGCTTCCAATAAATGGCCAACTACTACTCAACTCCAAAACATATATAACTACGTGTACTATCTCGCTTCGTACAGTTTTATCGACGAACTACAAAATGCTTGATATGCTCACATCGAGGCGGAAACTTCTCTCGCATTACACTCGTACTTCCGTATGAGGAAATCTTTTATCTAAATTCTCAATGGAGAGAGTGACTCTTCATGTTATACTAGTATTCGCCACGAGGGTGAATAGTCCTAACAAACGTTTTCAGAAACCAACAAGACGGGAAAAACTTGTACAACCATACATTATAGGAATTCTATCTCGACACGGTGTGCCATTGCCTTTTATTTTGGATCGAGATGCTCGTTTCACTTATGGACTTACAAGAAGCCTTGGGGACACGTTTAAACATGAGTACCGCGTACCATTCACAAACCGACGGACCAAGCAAATGTATGATACAAACCTTGGAAGACGTATTACGAACTTGTATTGTTGCTTTAGCCGATTCTTCATACAATGATAGTTATCATTCGAGTATTAATGCCGCAACTTCCGAAATTTTATATAACCGGAAACGTCGTTCTCCTTTTGCCAAACCAAGTAAATGATAATCAATTCACCCGGCCCGAGATTAGTCATGAACGACCGAGAAAATTAATTCATATTCAAGAAAGACCCAAATCGACCCGTAGTCGTCGAATGAACTAGGCCGATGACTAGACGTAAACCTCTCAAATTCCAAGTGTGTGGCCGCGTAATGTTAAAAGTCGCACCTTGAAAAGGTGTAATCCGTTTTGGGAAACGTAAAAAACTAAATCCGCGATATTTTGATCCTTTTAAAATCTTGGAGCGTATTGGACCCGTTGCTTACCGTTTCGAACTCCCAACTCAATCGAATTCCGTTCATCCTACATTCCATGTATCGAACTGAAAGAAGTGTCTTGCGGAATAAGAACTTGTTATTCCTTTCGATGATCTTACTATTGATGACAAACTCTTCTTCATGGGAAAACCGGTTGGAATTATAAATCGTGAAACCAAACTTTAAAACAACGTAAAATCTCGATTTTCAAAGTTCGTGGGAATACCAAAAGGAGGACCCGAGTTTACGTGGGAAAGGCATGATCAAATATAAACGAAGTACCCTCACTTATTCGTAGAATTAGCAACGCAAGGTCTCGAGGAAGAAACAACTACAACTTCCAACTAAATTTCAGGACGAAATTTCTTTTAAGGTATGGGTAATGTAACAACCTGACTTTTTCCGTTAACTCATTTTAACGCCCGTCTTTTTTTTTTAAATAATCTTTCATCATCTATATGCGTACCTTTCATTAACTAACGTTCTTAACATTCTCGTTATTGGATTATAACATCTTCCGTTTACTCTCGCGTGTTTAAAATTATTCGTTAGGTTAACTCCCGCACCCGACTCCAAACTTGAGGGACTAATCTTGTCACTTGGCCAATTTAGGTTAACTAGTTACCCACCTCTCACCACCCACCATTCATTTCTCTCTTATCTCTTTCTCTCTTCTTACTTCCATTTTTCTTCCATTTCTTCATAATCATTCAATCATCATCAAAATCATTTCAAGGGAGCAAACATCAAAATAAATCGTACTTTTGGAATCCTCTCTTCATCCTCTACAACTTGATACCAATTTCATCTCGTTTGGGTAACTTTTCAAAAACTCTATATTTCTTGTTCTTGATGTTTTGACTTGAAAGTGTGTTAATTAGTGTCTATGGCTCATTGTGATGTCGTATATGTAATTTGTATGCTCGATCTTGTTATTTTGCATAAACTAGCATGAACTTAAAAAGGGTTTGTTTCTTTGATTTTGGTTAATGAAATGTTGTTAGATGTTAAAGTTCATGTGTTAATTGTGTTACTAACTTCATATGCTTCGATTTGGTATGTTGGATGACATGAAAACCTTACATTAACATGATTATTGATTTTGTGAATTCTTGGTTAGGGTTTGATAGGTTTTAAAATGAACTTTTGAGGTCTTAAACGATAATGAGCGTTGTTGGTAAATTTTTAGTTGCGTTGTATGTATGATTACCTTCAAAACGGCATACTATATGTGTACGTTTGACGTCCAAATTGCAAGATGCAAATTATGAACTTGAAGCATTGAATGATGAACTTTCAATGATCTTTCGATGCGGATTTAATTGTTGTAAATGCTAGTTTTAGTTGATGATATGTTCTTAGTCGTTTTCCTTGTCAAAATACCTTTCCAACGATATAAGATACGTGTTTTGAGTGTTCTCGGTTCATAATTTCCCACCCCTTCGACGTCGTCTAGTCCTTCATTGTTGGACCCCGTCCAGCCATTATGTATGCCGTCCAGATGGCCTGTCAGGGGCTGTCCAAATTCGCGTTTTCACGTTTAATTCTAACTATACTACGCACCTCTGATTCTAACATGTTTATATATGATTACTAATTGAAGAAAAATTGTCGGATACCTGACCTGAACCCGTTGACTTTAACTTTGGCCATGTTTGACTTTTAGTCAAACTTGATCAAATACTTATGCAATCGTTCCAACATGCTTTTATACTTGTATCTTGCATGAAACTTGACAACTTGACTCACCTGCTATATAATCGAGTCGTAATGAGCCATTGGACTAATTGAACACATTTCGACCGACCTTGTGTCGTAACGGGTAATTGATACGACTTGTTTGTTTAGGTAAAGACTAAGCAACTTTCATTTGCACAACGTTAAATTTCAAGTACTTTGGCATGCAACTACGATGAGATCATAGTCCCACCTTTTCAACAACTTTTACGCTTTAAATCATGGGATGACAAACATATACGTATCATACTTTTATGCTTTGAACACAAGTACGAAAACAAACATTCCACGTGGGGTTAGAATAAAAAGCCTCAATTCAATTATCATTAGTTACACTTGCAGGGTGTAAACGTGAACTAATGTTATGTGATCACATGGGGTTGACGAGCCCTCATTCGGACGGTTCACTACCGTTAGCGGATGAAATATATTTTCAGGTATAGTGTAGGTTTTAACACTATGATAACGGGGTTCGTATACAGTTAAGTCTTGATAATTGAGTGCTCCACAAACGTACAACAACTTTGGAATGCAAACGATTTGGATAATCAAACTATACAAAATCTTGTGGTTCAAAAAGAACGTTTACAAATACACCTATGATTTCACCAACGTTATTCGTTGACAGTTTTCTATATGTTTCTCAGGTTCATACTTAGCTACTTGATACATGCTTCCGCACATATTGATTACTTGCTTGGGGTCAAGCATACATGCATACGCTAGTGATAGCACCTTTGGATTCAAACTTAATGTTTACATGCATACGCTATTGATAGCATTCGTGATGTCAACTTATATTATGCCGCAAGTTATTTCATTTATACTTTATAACTTTTGTAAACTTAAACTCTTTGTTGAACCGTTGGGTAACTTAAAACTTTGCAAGTCATACACGTTTCAAATGAATGCGACATAATTTTGGTCAAACGCGTCTCATTTAGGGACTATGACCACGTAACGGGACCTAAGTTAACGGCGCCGTCAATGGTGATTTTGACGGATCGTTACATGGCCGTAGGCCACTTTTGCGGCAGAAGGTGGACCCTTTTTGTGGTGTTAGTCGAGCAAGAAAAAAAGAATAGACAAGACCCAAGGCAATTGTTGGTGTAAGTCAAATACCTGGGTCCAACCTTTTTGTGTGTAACATGAAAGAACAAGAAGGAAGGCTAGTTTTTGTGTTTGTGTGGTGTTTATAATTATTCCCGACTAGCGGTTACAAGTATAGGTACAATGTTTCGTACAGCGGTGTGCGTTGTGGGTTGACTTGTCACTCACGGGATGAAATCCCTGCAGACCCAGATCACATTATAGAAACTGTGGGGTAGCTTAAGTCGTCCACCATATCTAAACTGCAAGTTGGTCCATCTAGCATGTTGCTGATATACTATTTTGATTTTAAAGAGAGAAAGTACTGTGTGAGAGAGAAAGTTCTCAAGACTTGTCCTTGTCAAGTGTTGATCCAATTTGAGAAATATTAATGCCACAGTATTGGAACTACTTTTTTGGAGTATTAACTCAGTGTATGAGTTTCAAGTCAGGAAATTTTGATCAGTGCTTGGATTTTGACCTTAAGATTGCTCATGCTCTCATTTTTATCAGAAACGTTGATTTTGCTCTTGAAATTCACATTAAACTAACGGATATGGTGACCAAGAAAAAGAGGAATGAATTGTCCCATTTCCTAGATTTTTGAATCTTTGTTTTTAATACAACCTGGATGAAAAGTATCAAACAATTACTGACCCAGCTATGCCTTGGTGGCCAAGGAGGGAGGAATGTTCCAACTCAGGTGTAAAAGGTCATATCTCAGTCTTTCACCAAAAATGCTAAGTTTTTTGCCTGCTGAGCTACAACCACACCCAGTCTCAACCTCTGAAGCTACTACAATTGAGGAGGAGGGTCCTCAGATCGATCCAGTAGCCGAAAAAAATAATACAGAGCTGTAGAATTAAAAGGACCCACTGGGAACTTTAAGGTTAATTGCCACCAACTGAAATCATATTCGGAAGACCACCCCAGGGAGGAACAAACTTTCTCCCTTCACCCACCTTGAATTTAAGTCATCCAGGTATTTTTGAAAAGTTTAGCTATAAAGACTTCTTAAACAAAGCGCTATTGGGAGGCACCTCAAGACTATCCATTTATTTTCTTCTATTTTCCTTTAATTCATTACTTAGTTTATTTTTATCTATGATTTTCTATATCCTATTTACTAACCCTAAGTATTTCATGCACCGTGCTAAGAAGTGTTCAACCCTTCTTCGTTACTGTATATTTGAAATATCTTAGTCTTAAGTGTTTATTGAAATGTGATTAGATAGATGACAAGTACTGGATCCTAACTCAACCTTCCTATAAAAAGGAAGAGGACCGCCTGTATCTATACTTTTGATTCCAGCACAGGTCAACACAGACCTTTCAAATGACATCTTCGACCTCGTCGTATGATTTGTGATGACCCGGAAATTTCCAACCAATTTTAAACATATTCTTAATATGATTCTGACACGATAAGCAAAAGTCTGTTAGGTGGAATCTCAAAAACTATGAACTGTGTTTAATATATTCATTTGACTTCGACTGCTCTCGACGATTCACGAACAATTAATTGTAAATAGATATGTGTGTATGTATAAATAATAATTTAAAATATTATATGTTGTTGTTATTAAAAATTAATAAAATAAAAATAGGATATTATAAAAATTATTGTTTAAAATATATCTTATATATAAATAAAGTATATTAAAAATAAATATTAAATGATTTGTAATACTCGTTTGATGTTCTGATTGATTTTAAGGAAACTAAATTCAAACTTATATGATTTTAAAATAAGCGGTGATCCAAAAATGAGTTCTATAAATTATAGACTTATTAAAAAAATGTATTTAGGAGCTGTTTATTAAATTTTAGAACTTTTATATTTCACCCATAAATGAGAGGGACAGTTGATGTAATTTTTATTTATTAAATTAATGACCGAATTTCATACCATAATGACCAAAATAAATGAAGATGTTTAATAAAAAAATTTGGGATTTTTCCGAAGACTCTTATCCGCCATTAATTAACAACGGAGCACAATGTATCAACCCGTGTAAAAATGTCGGTAACTAACAACCAAAACTCATGGATACTAAACTATTGAGGATATTTTTTTTGAAACATTATTTCAACTTTTAACTTATGGTACCAATTAGTATTATATGCTTAAGGGATATCATAACAATCTAAATAAGATAGTTAAAGCACGTTCTTTATTTTATGTTTTATAGTGTTATCTTTAATCTTTATGGATAGCTACACATACATGCACTCGGATAAAGATCAGACAAAATTCATGCAAGTTGTAAAGTGAGGTTGATTATTAAGTTTATCATTGTACTGGTTTCATTTTAATATTCAAATCTTATATTACATATTACATATGGATTCTGCATACATGTATATAAATATACATAACCACATGACCATCTTCAAACCAAACCAAACCCACCTTCATCGAACAATAGAACACCACCCTTTGTAGATCACCACCAATGCCATTGCTAACTGCCACCTTTGGCCACCTACAACCACCAGCTATCTTCACCCATCCGCCACCATGAACAACGAGCCACCATCATCACCCTAGTTAATTTTTTCGATTTCTTTCTTTGTTTCGATTCAAGCCAACACCAACTCGTCATCAAACAACCACCGGTTACCCATGATCATTAAACCGCCACCATAAAATCATAAACCCACGACCACCATCATTACTTAGATCGACCCCATTGATGCTCACACATTCGACTTGCAACACCCATTAAACTGTTGCCTTGCTATTCGAAAACTAACCAAAAACCAACATCCATCACCACTGTAGTGACCCGAACTTTTCCATGTTTATATAAATTAAATGAAATTGGTATATTTAGATGATTAAATGTTTTCAACATGTTAAGCAATCAAACTTGTTAAGACTTGATTATTTGAAATGTGCTTCATATAGACAATTGACCACCCAAGTTGACCGGCGATTCACGAACGTTAAAAATTTGTAAAAACTACATGATGATATATATATGGATATATATATAGTTAACATGAGATTATGATAAGTATGTATCTCACTAAGTATATTAACAATGAGTGATATACATAAAAATGAGTTTATTGAATTAAGAAACTCGAATGATATATATAACGATTATCCTTATAACCACGTCTTACTAAATACATATGAATCATATTAAGATATTGATACACTATGTTTAACATGATAAAATAATAATTAAGTATATCATTAAGTGTGTTAACAATGAACTACATATGTAAAACAAGACTACTAACTTAAGAATTTCGAAACGAGGCATATATGTAACGATTATCGTTGTAACAACATTTAACTGTATATATAACATACTAAGATATATTAATATATCATAATATCATGATAATGTAATAATTTAACATCTCTTTAGATATAATAAATAATGGGTTAACAACATTTAACAAGATCGTTAACCTAAAGGTTTCAAAACAACATTTACATGTAACGACTAACGATGACTTAACGACTCAGTTAAAATGTATATACATGTAGTGTTTTAATATATATTCATACACTTTTGAAAGACTTTAAGACACTTATCAAAATACTTCTACTTAACAAAAATGCTTACAATTACATCCTCGTTCAGTTTCATCAACAATTCTACTCGTATGCACCCGTATTCGTACTCGTACAATACATAGCTTTTAGATGTATGTACTATTGGTACATACACTCCAATTATTAGCTCTTAGCAGCCCATGTGAGTCACCTAACACATGTGGAAACCATCATTTGGCAACTAGCATGAAATATCTCATAAAATTACAAAAATATTAGTTATCATTCATGACTTATTTACATGTAAACAAAATTACACATCCTTTATATCTAATCCATATACCAATGACCAAAAACACCTACAAACACTTTCATTCTTCAATTTTCGTCATCTAAGTGATCTCTCTCAAGTTCTATCTTCAAGTTCTAAGTGTTCTTCATAAATTCTACAAGTTCTAGTTTCATAAAATCAAGAATACTTCCAGTTTACTAGCTCACTTCCAATCTTGTAAAGTGATCATCCAATCTCAAGAAATCCTTGTTGTTTACAGTAAGATATCATTCTAAATCAAGGTAATACTCATATACAAACTTTGATTCAATTCCTATAAATATAACTATCTTAATTCGAGTGATAATCTTACTTGAACTTGTTTTCGTGTCATGATTCTGCTTCAAGAACTTTCAAGCCATCCAAGATCCTTTAAAGCTAGATCATTTCTTGTCACTTCCAGTAGGTTTACCTACTAAACTTGAGGTAGTAATGATGTTCATAACATCATTTGATTCATATATATATAACTACCTTATTCGAAGTTTTAAACTTGAAATCACTAGAACATAGTTTAGTTAATTCTAAACTTGTTTGCAAACAAAAGTTAATCCTTCTAACATGACTTTTAAAATCAACTAAACACATGTTCTATATCTATATGATATGCTAACTTAATGATTTAAAACCGGGAAACACGAAAAACACCGTAAAACCGGATATACGCCGCCGTAGTAATACCGCGGGCTGTTTTGGGTTAGTTAATTAAAACCTATGATACACTTTGATTTAAAAGTTGTTCTTCTGGGAAAATGATTTTTCTTATGAACATGAAACTTTATCCAAAAATCATGGTTAAACTCAAAGTAGAAGTATGTTTTCCAAAATGGTCATCTAGAAGTCCTTCTTTCGACTGAAATGACTACCTTTACAAAAACGACTTGTAACCTGTATTTCTGACAATAAACTTATACTTTTTCTATTTAGATTCATAAACTTAAGTTCAATATGAAACCATAGCAACTTGAAACACTCAAAACGGATTTAAAACGAAGAAGTTATGGGTAAAACAAGATTGGATAATTTTTCTTGTTGTAGCTACGTGAAAATTGGTAACAAATCTATATTAATCATATCCTAGCTAACTTATATTGTATTACATGTATTCTAATATATTATGTAATCTTGAGATACCATAGACACGTATGCAAATGTTTTGACATATCATATCGACCCATCTATATATATTATTTGGAACAACCATAGACATTCTATATGCAGTAATGTTGGAGTTAGCTATACAGGGTTGAGGTTGATTCCAAAAATATATATACTTTGAGTTGTGATCTGGCCTGAGACGTGTATACACTGGGTCGTGGATTGATTCAAGATAATATATATCGATTTATTTCTGTACATCTAACTGTGGACAACTAGTTGTAGGTTACTAACGAGGACAGCTGACTTAATAAACTTAAAACATTAAAACGTATTAAAAATGTTGTAAATATTTTTTGAACATATTTTGATATATATGTACATATTTGTTATAGGTTCTTGAATCGACCAGTGGCCAAGTCTTACATCCCGACGAAGTAAAAATCTGTGTAGTGAGTTATAGTCCCACTTTTAAAATCTATTATTTTTTTTGGGATGAGAATACATGCGATTTTATAAATGTTTTACAAAATAGACACAAGTAATCGAAAATACTTTCTATGTTGGATTATCGAACCGAATATGCCCCTTTTTAGCTTGGTAGCCTAAGAATTAGGAAAATGGCCCCTAATTGAAGCGAATCCTAAAGATAGATCTATTTGGCCCAACAAGCCTCATCCGAGTTACGGATGCTTTAGTACTTCGATTTATCATATCCGATGAGAGTCCCGGAATGATGGGGATATTCTATATGCATCTTGTTAAGGTTGGTTACCAGGTGTTCAACATATGAATGATTTTTATCTCTATGCAGTTTGCGAAATGCGTGATATGAGATGTGTTATAAAAATGAAATCTTGTGGTCTATTATTATGATTTGATAATATGTAGGTTAAACCTGTAATTCACCAACAATTTTGTTAACGTTTTAAGCATGTTTATTCTCAGGTGATTATTAAGAGCTTCCACTATTGCATACTAAACTCAGGACAAGATTTGGAGTTCATGCTTGTATAATATTGTTTAAAAACTGCATTCGAAGACTTATGTTGATGTGTAATATTATTGTAAACCATTATGTAATGGTCGTGTGAAAAATGCTATATTTTAGATTATCATTATTTGATAATCGTCGTAATATTTTAAAGGTTATGGTTTGTTCTAAAATCGAATGCAGTCTTTGAAAAACGTCTCATATAGAAGTCAAAACCTCGCAACGAAATCAATTAATATGGAACGTTTATAATCAATATGAACGGGACATTTTAGTTGGTATCCGAGCGTTGGTCTTAGAGAACCAGAAATTTGCATTAGTGTGTCTTATAGAGTTTGTTAGGATACATTAGTGAGTCTGGACTTCGACCGTGTTTTATTTAAAAACGATTGCTTAACACTTTTGTTGGAAACTATATATTATTAACATGTAAATATTATGTGATATATTAACCTCTTAATGTGTTTGATATTGTGTGATAGATGTCTACTACTAGTACAAATCTCATCGATTCACCTAATAATAATGAAGAGTCGAATATATTTTGGGAAGATTCACAAATTCCCGAAGAGGAACCGGAAGAAGAGGAACCGGAAGAGGAGAAACCGGAAGAGGAGGAACCGGAAGAAGAAGATGTTCCGGAGGAAGAAATATTGATACCTATAGTAAATCGATTAAATAAAAGAAAATCCTCAACCAACGGACCAAAGTTAATAATGGTCAATGGTGTTTCTGCCAAGGAAGCAAAATATTGGGAAGATTACCAATTTTCCGATGAATCAGATTCCGATGATGTTATAGAAATTACCTCGACCCAATTTAATAAAGTGAAAGAAAATAATAAGGAAAAAGGTATAAAAATAGAGAAATCCGATTCCAACCCCGATGAACTTTATATGTATCGGCAACATCCGTATTTCCTAAAATGTAACAATGACCCAGGAACCTCTAAACCACCAGGTTTTTCTAAACCATTGTGGAAAACGACGGCTCGTATTAGAGGAACCCCATATATTCCTACAAAATTAGGAAAACGAACCAAGTCCGAAGAAGAAGAAACCAGTGATTCAGATTAGAGGGTTGTAATCATGTTGTGTATTATATGTATTGTAGTGTGCTTGTACTTTTATATTGTATGTAAAAATTGCTTGTATTGTTTGTTTATTATCTTTTATGAATCTAACCCTCGTCTATTTTTACAGTATAAAAACACAAAATGGACGTTAAGGGTAGAGAAATGAATATTTTAGAAGACCTACCAGAGGATATGATTGATGAAATCTTGTCTAGAGTCGGTCAGAATTCATCAGCACAATTAGTTATGGCAAAATTAACTTGTCAAACATTTGAAAGACTTTCCAGAAATGCCTTAGTTTATAAAAGGCTTTCCTTTGATAGGTGGGGTATATCACATTGGGGAGACCGTAAGTTACGCCGTGTTTTCTTTAAAGCGTTAAATGCGGGGAACCCAAATGCAATTTTACGCTACGGGTTAAGAACCTATTTTGACTCAACATATCCCAACATAGGATTTCGTGAATTAGAAAGAGCTTCTAACATGCAACATAAAGAAGCATGTTATGCTTACGGGTTAGTGATGTTCGCTTCTTACCAAAGTGAGAAAAAGAACATCGGATTGCAACTTTTAAATAAAACCTTCCCACAAGTGACGGATTCAGTAGTTGGGTGAGAAACAAGGTTTTTAGATTATTACGGGGCTGTTGGACATTACGAAACCCTCGTCCTTTTGACGACATTACAACATGCTGTCTTGTCAACGGTCACAACGGTTATGTTTCACAAGACCAAGGATGGGAAGTAGTCTTAGTAAAACCAGAATGCATGACTTGTTTCTGGACGTATGAATTACGTGTCTTTATTGCCTTTGTTGAACGACTTGCGTATTAACTAGAATTGTCTTCGCAACTGTTTTGTATCAGAGTTTTTATGTGCTATATTTCATGCTATATGTAAAATAGCAGTATTGTAAGTTTGCAAAATTTTGTATAAAAGTTTGTATGTGAAATATTATTATAATCAGTTTTTCATATAGAATTATAGTAGTTGAATTGTATGTTAGCTACTAAGTATGAACTTAACGGGTAGGTATTACCTGAATTAAAACTTATAAAATGCTAATATGAAGAAAAAGCTTTTATAAATGAGTTCATATTATGCTACGGAATACTATTAACTACTCTTAATATCCTATATGATTAACTAAATTCTTTTGGCTATTTTTGAATGAAATGGCACCGACTACTCGTCAGAACTTGAACATGAGTGAGGAAGACTTTCATACTTTCCTTGCAGCAAATATAGCCGCAGTACAGGCTGCAATGCAAAATAACAATAACTCAGGGTCTAGCAGTGGAGTTAACTCCACAGGAAACCTTGTAGGATGCTCCTACAAGGCTTTCACTGCCTGTAAACCTCTGGAATTTGATGGAACTGAAGGACCAGTCGGACTAAAACGATGGACCGAAAAGGTCAAATCTGTGTTTGGTATAAGCAAATGTGCTGAGGAAGATAAGGTAAAGTACGCCACGCATACCTTCACAGGTACTGCGTTAACATGGTGGAATACCTATCTCGAACAAGTGGGATAAGATGCTGCTTACGCACTACCGTGGTCTGCATTCAAACACTTGATGAACGAGCAATACTGTCCCAGAAACGAAGTCAATAAGCTCAAGATAGAGCTTAGAGAATTACGAACGAAGGGATTCGATATCACCACATACGAACGACGATTCACCGAGTTGTGTTTATTGTGCCCAAGAGTGTTCGAAGATGAAGAAGAGCAGATCGATGCGTTTGTAAAGGGGTTACCAGAGAGAATTCAGGAGGATGTGAGTTCAAGCGCGCCCACTTCAATGCAAAAGGCAAGCCGAATGGCTCTCAAACTTATAAACCAGATCGAGGGAAGGATTAAAGAGTAGGCGGCCGAGGAGGCCAAAATGAAACAAGTCAAGAGAAGTGGGAAGAACCCAGTGACAAGAGTCACAATTTCAACAATCAACACCACAATCACAACCACAATCGCACCATTTTTTGCAACAACAAACGCAACAAAAACCATTCCAACAACAGCAACTACAACAATCATCCCAACAATAATACCAACCGCAACAACAAAAATCCCAACAACAATCTCAATAACAACACTGGTAATCAAAATCTGAAAATTCCATGTCTGAGGTGTGAAGGGTACCATCCAACTACTTTTTGTCCAGCAACATGTATTAAATGTAATAGAAAGGGTCATGATACAACGAAGTGTGAAATTTATGGACCATCGGGTAAAGGAACAAGTAATGCCCACATTATTTGTTTTGGATGCGGGAAGAAGGGCCACTACAAAACTGCGTGTCCAAACCAGGGAAATAATAATGGGCAAAGCCGTGGGAGAGTTTTTAACATTAATGCGGAAGAAGCGCAGGAAGACCCGGAGCTTGTTACGGGTACATTTCTTATCGATGAAAAACCTGCTTATGTTTTATTTGATTCGGGTGCGGATATAAGTTATATGAGTAGAGATTTTTGTGCTAAATTATGTGGTCCATTGACGCCTATGAATAATAAGTTTTTACTCGAATTACCAAACGGTAAATTAATTTCGACAGATAAAATATGTCGAAATCGAGAAATTAAACTGGTTAGCGATCGATTTGATACCAGTAGAGTTAGGGAGTTTTGATATGATAATCGGTATGGACTGGTTGAAAAAGGAGAAAGCGGAAATCGTATGTTACAAAAATGCAATTCGCATTGTACGAGAAAAAGGAAAACCTATAATGGTGTACGGAGAAAAGAGCAACGCGAAGCTAAATCTTATTAGTAATTTGAAGGCGCAAAAACTAATAAGAAAAGGTTGCTATGCCATTCTAGCACACATCGAAGAAGTCAAACCCGAAGAAAAGAACATCAATGATGTTCCCGTCGCAAAAGAATTTCCCGATGTATTTCCGAAAGAATTACCGGGACTACCTCCACATCGATCTATTGAATTTCAAATAGATCTCGTGCGAGGAGCTGCACCAATAGCTCATGCTCCATACAGACTCGCACCCAGTGAAATGAAAGAACTCCAAAGCCAACTAAAAGAACTTTTAAAGTGTAGTTTTATACGACCAAGTACATCACCATGGGGAGCTCCTGTTTTGTTTGTCAAGAAGAAGGATGGTACATTCAGGTTGTGTATCGGCTACCGAGAGTTGAACAAACTTACCATCAAGAATCGTTATCCACTACCAAGAATCGACGACTTATTTGATCAACTACAAGGCTCGTCAGTTTATTCGAAGGTTGATTTACGTTCTGGGTATCATCAAATGCGGGTGAAGGAGGATGATATTCCAAAGACTGCTTTTAGGATGCGTTACGGTCATTACGAGTTTATGGTTATGCCGTTTGGGTTGACTAACGCACCGGATGTGTTCATGGACCTCATGAACCGAGTGTGTGGACCATACCTTGACAAGTTTGTCATTGTTTTTATCGATGACATACTTATTTACTCAAAGAATGATCAAGAGCACGAAGAACATTTGAGAAAAGTGCTAGAGTTGTTGAGGAAAGAAAAACTGTACGCTAAGTTTTCAAAGTGTGCATTTTGGTTGGAAGAAGTTCAATTCCTCGGTCACATAGTGAACAAAGAAGGTATTCAAGTGGATCCGGCAAAGATTGAAACCGTTGAAAAGTGGGAAACCCCGAAAACTCCGAAGCATATACGCCAATTTTTAGGACTGGCTGGTTACTACAGAAAGTTCATCCAAGATTTTTCCAAAATATCAAAACCCTTGACTGCATTAAGGCATAAAGGGAAGAAATTTGAATGGATGGATGAGCAGGAGAAAGCGTTTCAATTGTTGAAGAAAAAGTTAAATACGGCACCTATATTGTCATTGCCTGAAAGGAATGATGATTTTGTGATATATTGTGATGCCTCAAAGCAAGGCCTCGGTTATGTATTAATGCAGCGAACGAAGGTAATTGCTTATGCGTCCAGACAATTGAAGATTCACGAGCAAAATTATACTACTCACGATTTGGAATTGGACGCTGTTGTTTTTGCATTAAAGACTTGGAGGCACTACTTATATGGGGTCAAAAGTATCATATATACCGAAGACAAAAGTCTCCAACATATATTTAATCAGAAACAACTAAACATGAGGCAGCGTAGGTGGATTGAGTTATTGAATGATTACGATTTTGAGATTCGTTACCACCCAGGGAAGGCAAATGTGGTAGCCGACGCTTTGAGTAGAAAGGACAGAGAACCAATGCGGGTAAAAGCTATGAATATAATTATTCGTACTAACCTTACTAATCAAATAAAGGAGGCGCAACAGGGAGTTGTAAAAGAAAGGAAGTTGAAGAATGAAATACCCAAAGGATCGGAGAAACATCTTAATATTTGGGAAGACGGAACCCGGTATAGGGCTGAAAGAATTTGGGTACCAAAGTTTGGAGATGTGAGAGAAAAGGTACTTAAGGAAGCACATAAAACCAGATATTCAATAAATCCCGGAGCGGGGAAGATGTACAAAGATCTCAAGAAACACTTTTGGTGGCCGGGTATGAAAGCCGATATTGCTAGATACATAGGAGAATGTTTGACGTGTTCTAAGGTCAAAGCTGAACATCAGAAACCATCAGGTCTACTTCAACAACCCGAAATCCCATAATGGAAATGGAAAAACATTACCATGGATTTCATTACTAAATTGCCAAGGACTGCAAGTGGTTATGATACTATTTGGGTAATAGTCGATCGTCTCACCAAGTCAGCACACTTTCTGCCAATGAGAGAAGATGATAAAATGGAGAAGTTGGCAAGATTATACTTGAAGGAAGTTGTCTCTAGACATGGAATACCAATCTCTATTATCTCTGATAGAGATGACAGATTTGTTTCAAGGTTTTGGCAGACATTACAACAAGCATTGGGAACTCGTCTAGACATGAGTACTGCCTATCATCCACAAATCGATGGGCAGAGCGAAAGGACGATACAGACTCTTGAAGACATGCTATGAGCATGTGTTATTGATTTTGGAAACGATTGGGATCGACATCTACCATTAGCAGAATTTTCCTACAATAACAGTTACCACTTGAGTATCGAAATGGCACCGTTCGAAGCACTTTATGGTAGAAAGTGCAGATCTCCAATTTGTTGGAATGAATTGGGGGATAGACAGATTACGGGTCCAGAGATAATCCAAGAAACTATAGAGAAAATCATCCAAATTCAACAAAGGTTGAAAACTGCTCAGAGTCGACAAAAGAGCTACGCGGACCTTAAAAGGAAAGATATAGAATTTGAAATTGGGGAGATGGTCATGCTTAAGGTTTCGCCTTGGAAAGGCGTTGTTCGATTTGGTAAACGGGGGAAACTAAATCCAAGATACATTGGACCATTCAAGATTTTAGATCATGTCGGACCAGTAGCCTACCGACTTGAATTACCTCAACAACTCGCCAATATACATAATACCTTTCACGTCTCGAATCTGAAGAAGTGCTTAGCCAAAGAAGATCTCACTATTCCTTTAGACGAAATTAAAATCAATGAAAAACTACAATTCATTGAAGAACCCGTCGAGATAATGGATCGTGAGGTTAAAAGGCTCAAGCAAAATAAGATACCGATCGTCAAGGTTCGATGGAATGCTCGTAGGTGACCCGAGTTCACCTGGGAGCATGAAGATCAAATGAAGCTGAAATACCCGTACCTATTTCCAGAAGATTCGTCAACACCTTCAACAGCTTAAAATTTCGGGACGAAATTTATTTAACGGGTAGGTACTGTAGTGACCCGAACTTTTCCATGTTTATATAAATTAAATGAAATTGGTATATTTACATGATTAAATGTTTTCAACATGTTAAGCAATCAAACTTGTTAAGACTTGATTATTTGAAATGTGCTTCATATAGACAATTGACCACCCAAGTTGACCCGCGATTCACGAACGTTAAAAATTTGTAAAAACTACATGATGATATATATATGGATATATATATGGTTAACATGAGATTATGATAAGTAAGTATCTCACTAAGTATATTAACAATGAGTGATATACATAAAAATGAGTTTATTGAATTAAGAAACTCGAAACGATATATATAACGATTATCGTTATAACCACGTCTTACTAAATACATATGAATCATATTAAGATATTGATACACTATGTTTAACATGATAAAATGATAATTAAGTATATCATTAAGTGTGTTAACAATGAACTACATATGTAAAACAAGACTACTAACTTAAGAATTTCGAAACGAGGCATATATGTAACGCTTATCGTTGTAACAACATTTAACTGTATATATATCATACTAAGATATATTAATATATCATAATATCATGATAATGTAATAATTTAACATCTCTTTAGATATAATAAACAATGGGTTAACAACATTTAACAAGATCGTTAACCTAAAGGTTTCAAAACAACATTTACATGTAAAGACTAACGATGACTTAACGACTCAGTTAAAATGTATATACATGTAGTGTTTTAATATATATTCATACACTTTTGAAAGACTTCAAGACACTTATCAAAATACTTCTACTTAACAAAAATGCTTACAATTACATCCTCGTTCAGTTTCATCAACAATTCTACTCGTATGCACCCGTATTCGTACTTGTACAATACACAGCTTTTAGATGTATGTACTATTGATATATACACTCTAATGATCAGCTCTTAGCAGCCCATGTGAGTTACGTAACATATGTGGGAACCATCATTTGGCAACTAGCATGAAATATCTCATAAAATTACAAAAATATTAGTAATCATTCATGACTTATTTACATGTAAACAAAATTACACATCCTTTATATCTAATCCATATACCAACGACCAAAAACACCTACAAACACTTTCATTCTTCAATTTTCTTCATCTAAGTGATCTCTCTCAAGTTCTATCTTCAAGTTCTAAGTGTTCTTCATAAATTCTACAAGTTCTAGTTTCATAAAATCAAGAATACTTCCAAGTTTACTAGCTCACTTCCAATCTTGTAAAGTGATCATCCAACGTCAAGAAATCCTTGTTATTTACAGTAAGATATCATTATAAATCAAGGTAATACTCATATACAAACTTTGATTCAATTCCTATAACTATAACTATCTTAATTCGAGTGATAATCTTACTTGAACTTGTTTTCGTGTCATGATTCTGCTTCAAGAACTTTCAAGCCATCCAAGATCCTTTGAAGCTAGATCATTTCTTGTCACTTCTAGTCGGTTTACCTACTAAACTTGAGGTAGTAATGATGTTCATAACATCATTTGATTCATATATATAAAACTACCTTATTCGAAGTTTTAAACTTGAAATCACTAGAACATAGTTTAGTTAATTCTAAACTTGTTCGCAAACAGAGGTTAATCCTTCTAACTTGACTTTTAAAATCAACTAAACACATGTTCTATATCTATATGATATGCTAACTTAATGATTTAAAACCAGGAAACACGAAAAACATCGTAAAACCGGATATACGCCGTCGTAGTAATACCGCGGGCTGTTTTGGGTTAGTTAATTAAAAACTATGATACACTTTGATTTAAAAGTTGTTCTTCTGGGAAAATGATTTTTCTTATGAACATGAAACTATATCCAAAAATCATGGTTAAACTCAAAGTAGAAGTATGTTTTCCAAAATGGTCATCTAGACGTCGTTCTTTCGACTGAAATGACTACCTTTACAAAAATGACTTGTAACCTGTATTTATGACTATAAACTTATACTTTTTCTATTTAGATTCATAAACTTAAGTTCAATATGAAACCATATCAACTTGAAACACTCAAAACGGATTTAAAACGAAGAAGTTATGGGTAAAACAAGATTGGATAATTTTTCTTGTTGTAGCTACGTGAAAATTGGTAACAAATCTATATTAATCATATCCTAGCTAACTTATATTGTATTACATATATTCTAATATATTATGTAATCTTAGGATACCATAGACACGTATGCAAATGTTTTGACATATCATATTGACCCATCTATATATATTATTTGGAACAACCATAGACACTCTATATGCAGTAATGTTGGAGTTAGCTATACAGAGTTGAGGTTGATTCCAAAAATATATATACTTTGAGTTGTGATCTAGCCTGAGACGTGTATACACTAGGTCATGGATTGATTCAAGATAATATAGATTGATTTATTTCTGTACATCTAATTGTGGATAACTAGTTGTAGGTTACTAACGAGGACAACTGACTTAATAAACTTAAAACATTAAAACGTATTAAAAATGTTGTAAATATTTTTTGAACATATTTTGATATATATGTACATATTTGTTATAGGTTCGTGATTCGACCAGCGGCCAAGTCTTACTTCCCGACGAAGTAAAAATCTGCGAAAGTGAGTTATAGTCCCTCTTTTAAAATCTATTATTTTTTTTGGGGATGAGAATACATGTAATTTTATAAATGTTTTAAAAAATAGACACAAGTAATCGAAAATACTTTCTATGTTGGATTATCGAACCGAATATGCCCCTTTTTAGCTTGGTGGCCTAAGAATTAGGGAAATGGCCCCTAATTGACGCGAATCCTAAAGATAGATCTATTTGGCCCAACAATCCTAATCCGAGTTACGGATGCTTTATTACTTCGATTTATCATATCCGATGAGAGTCCCGGAATGATGGGGATATTCTATATGCATCTTGTTAAGGTCGGTTACCAGGTGTTCAACATATGATTGATTTTTATCTCTATGCAGTTTGCGAAATGCCTGATATGAGATGTGTTATAAAAATGAAATCTTGTGATCAATTATTATGATTTGATAATATGTAGGTTAAACCTATAACTCACCAGCAATTTTACTGACGTTTTAAGCATGTTTATTCTCAGGTGATTATTAAGAGCTTCCGCTGTTGCATACTAAATTAAGGACAAGATTTGGAGTCCATGCTTGTAAAATATTGTTTAAAAGATTTGGAGTCCATGCTTGTAAAATATTAACAGCAATTTTACTTATGTTGATGTGTAATATTATTGTAAACCATTATGTAATGGTCGTGTGAAAAATGCTATATTTTAGATTATCATTATTTGATAATCGTCGTAATATTTTAAAGGTTATGGTTTGTTCTAAAATCGAATGCAGTCTTTGAAAAACGTCTCATATAGAGGTTAAAACCTCGCAACGAAATCAATTAATATGGAACATTTATAATCAATATGAACGGGACATTTCAACCACACCTTAACTCATCGTCACGATCAACAACCACCTCTCCGGCCACCACCCTCATGTCACCCTAGTCTACCGTCGGCTTCAACCTAAACCACCACTCCACCATGGATGCCACCCTACTACTAAGAATAACCACTATTCTTTTGCAATCATCTCCGAAAATCACTTTTATCTAAACCATCACCAACAACCCATCTACTCATTATTAGTTCGGATCATCACCATCATTTGTAACAACAAAACCGCTACTCAATTGTTTCTATTCCGGTTACCTATCACCACCATACTACCGTCACCTTCAACCTCTCTCTCCCTCCTCTCTCTTCTCTCTCTCTCATGTATACGATCAAGAACTACCTCCTGCTTAATTCGTTTATGTTTCTCGTTCAGATAGAAACTCATGAGTAGCCATCACTGCTGCTGCAATTGTCCTCCTGTTTCTGTTTTGGATCGCATAAACCCAACTGCAACTTTATTTTATTTATTTTTTTCTTTTCTCGTCTATTCGATCTCCAGCCAAGAGGACGGATATGATTGTGTTTATACGTTGGTTCCTGTTGAGATAATCGATACATGTTTGATGAGAGTATTAATGAATAAGAGACGAAACAGTGATATAATAGAGATGACGATGAGATGACCATAGATGTATGATGATGATGATTATGAATGATGTATGATGTCGTTGTTTCTTTTTATTCCTGGTCAAAACCGAAAACCCCACTTGATGAAAGGTAATGATATTGTAGAAGATATTTATGGTTTATATATTCTGTTACAAAATCATGAACGTATCAACTTGGGCCGTTATTTTTTTTCTTCCTATTTTCACTTGGGCCATATCATAAATTGTCATTAGGATTCCTAGTGGGCCGAAACACTTGCAGTATGAGGGTTTGTCTATTAGTCATTGGACTAGTTAAAATTTGGGTTTGGGGTTAACTTGTTTGGACCATCACCGAATGACTAGTTAGATTAGATTAAGGTGATAAACTCGATGGTTAATGATGATGTACACGATGAAGTTAGATGATAATTATGATGTTAGTATGATTACTATGATAATGAGAACAATAAAGGTGAAGAAATAAATAAAGATGATGAGGATTCTGTTAGGATGATGTATTATGACGATTAGGATTAGGGTTATGATTATATAGGTGATAATCCGTTAATGATCTAATGACAAAATGTTAGTAAGGACAATATGTTCTCTGCTACAACTATTCGACCTAATTCCATATTCACGAAGTGTTGTTAATGATGAGAAGTGATTTTATGATGATAAAACCATAATAACGCATATGACGAGGACTATGGTGATGTTTCATTGATGATAACATGAAAATGTGATAATGAGTATGATAGTTAGTTGATGATGGAATTGGTTAATGTTATTGATGATAGTAGAAAGATGATGTTAGTTTAAATTATGGTTGTATGATGTTGATGATGATACGGTATTAAAACAGAAAACTATGAGGGACGAATGGTTTAGAGGTGTTGGAGTTAAGCGAGAGGTCTCGGGTTCGATTCTCGTCTGGAGCATTCTTTTTAGACAAAGTTTTAAGGGTATACACAATTACTTTTAAATATGATTATTATTATTATGATTATTATTGTTGCTATTATTATCTTAAAATACCTATTATTACTACTAACACTAATACCATGAAAGTTATTATTAACATTAATATAAGTTACATTATTATTATTATTATTATTATTATTATTATTATTATTATTATTATTATTATTATTATTATTATTAGTAAATAATTATTTCAAAAACTATCATTTTAACAAATAAATTGTATATAAAAATATACTTATTACACATAGTAAAACTATATTAATATTACATATACATTATATATTGAACCTATTAACACTGTTTACATTAATATTTACATATAACAAATTTTTGATTTAACAATATGATACTAAATATATAGATATATATGTATTAGTATAACTATATGTATAAATATTAAAATACAAAATAAATATATATATAACCTTTGAAATAACAAATATATTATTAAATTAAATAAGTAATGTACATAAACTAGTTTGTTTAACATTACATGTTAATTATATGTGTTAATATATATATAAATGATATAGGTTCGTGAATCCGAGGCCAAACCCTACACTTGTTCAATGACGTCATATGTATTTTTACTACAAAATATAGTATTGTGAGTTTCATTACTCCCTTTTTAAACGCTTTTGCAATATATATTTTTGGGACTGAGAATACATGCGCTTTTATAAATGTTTGACGAAATAGACACAAGTAATTAAAACTATATTATATGGTTGAATGATCGAAGCCGAATATGCCCCTTTTAGCTTGGTAGCCTAAGAATTAGGGAACAGATCCCCTAATTGACGCGAATCCTAAAGATAGATCTACCGGGCCCAACAAGCCCCATTCTGGAATTTGGAATGCTTTAGTACTTCGAGTTTATCATGTCCGATGGGTGTCCCAGAATGATGGGGATATTCTATATGCATCTTGTTAAGGTCGGTTACCAGGTGTTCACCATATGAATGATTTTTGTCTCTATGCATGGGACGTATATTTATGAGAACTAGAAATGAAATTCTTGTGGTCTATTAAAATGATGAAAATGATTATTTATGTTAAACTAATGAACTCACCAACCTTTTGGTTGAAACTTTAAAGCATGTTTAGTCTGAGGTATGAAAGAAATCTTCCGCTATGCATTTCCTCATATTAGAGATATTACTTGGAGTCATTCATGACATGTTTCAAAAGATGTTGCATTTGAGTCATCGAGTTCATCAAGATTATTATTAAGTCAATTATAGTTGGATATATTATGAAATGGTATGCATCCCGTCAACATTCGATGTGAAGAAAGTTTGTCTTTTAAAAACGAATGCAATATTTGTAAAATGTATCATATAGAGGTCAAATACCTCGCGATGTAACCAAATGTTATTGTATTCGTTCTTATGGATTAGGACGGGTCATTACATGTGGTATCAGAACGGTGGTCTTAGCGAACCAGGTGTTGCATTAGTGTGTCTAACTGATAGTTGTTTAGATGCATTAGTGAGTCTGGACTTCGACCGTGTCTGCATGTCAAAAGTTTTGCTTATCATTCGTGTCGAAAATTACCTACTTATTATCCTTAGAAAATTACCTGCTTATCATTCCTAGTCTAGATACATCTTACTACATTGATTGCATGAATAGTGTATAGACAAAATTCATATCTTAGCGTATCTGTTACTGTTATCTTTGCCTGACAGTTTCAGTAGATTCCTCCGTAACTTATGGGATTTTAGTATTATATATGCATATGTAAATTATGTATTGCAGGGTACTAATCTACATCCTATAATCTATTTCATATCGAAAATCCTTCATCTGATTGTACGAGATGAATCCCTCAACCAGTTCGAGTCCCTCAGATTCCGATAGCTATTCCGACATGGATATTCACCTAAGCTTCGATAGCGGTGTCACCAGAATGAATCAATCAATCAGCCATCCCCAATTCATCTGATGGGTTCGTAGCCTACTTAATCATTGGAGACAAGAAGAAGGTGATCCTTTTCACCAACCGAATTCACCTCTTGGCGATGAACCTGAAGCACTTACCGGTGAACCTGTTCGTAATACCATTTTCTCTCTCATTTCCAGATCGACAATCATCCTGGAGTAATAAGTCAACAAATTTCGTGCTCGAGTAGTAGCCTTAGAAAATATGGTGCAAAAAGTATTAGCTTCAGCAACATCACCGGCACCAACAGTACCACCAACAACCAAAGTTTCAACATCACACGCCTCAACATCGCAATCTATATCTCGAGCATAATCTTGTTCTACATCGATTATCTTCGTTCTACATGATGTTCTACCTCATTTATCTTCGTTCGACATGGCGATTATGTAATCTCCAATGTTTTAGAGATTATGTACTCTAGTTCTAACCGTAAACCAGATGAGTTTAATATCATAGTAACTCATTAAATCCATGATTAAATCTGAAGAAAATATATATGTAAGTATATTTTCATAAAGATTGTAATTAAAAATTCTTGTGTACAAACTCTTAATGGTGAAAATATTTTAACGGGTAGGTAATACCCAAGGAATATTTAGATTTCACATTAATAAGTTACACTGTACATTCTTCGAATCTAATTCAACAGTCATTTACTATCCTACTCATATTCACAGATATACGAATCCGTTCACCACAGAATAACCATTTTCATTCAATTTCATATTTGGATTTTGACCTATCATAATCCAACAAATGGCAAAATGAAGAAAACATAGGACAAAAATAAAACTTGTTAGAAACAAACAATTTAATTATGAGAAGAATTTTGATAAGAATCCACGCTAACTGTTCCTAGCTAACTGATTAATTCCATATTACATTTTATTTATCGCAATTTATTTATCGCAATTTAATTATCGTAATTTATTTATCGCAATTTAAATTCTCGCAATTTTATTTATCGTCATTTAATTTCTGTTATTTATTTTACGCACTTTAAATATCGGGACACGTATAAAAGGTTTTGACATATCATATCGACGCATCTATATATATTATTTGGAATAACCATAGACACTCTATATGCTGTAATGATCGAGTTCGCTATACAGGGTTGAGGTTGATTCTACAATAATATATATAGTTTGAGTTGTGATCGATTCTGAGACATGTACACGGGTCACGATACGTATTAATTAATTCGAATATTATTTATTAAACTATATATGAATTATTGGACCGTTAACTGTGGACTATCGACTGTGGACTAATAACATTGGACAATTAAAATAAATTAAAATATTGATAATAACATATGAAACTAAACATTTCTTCAAGTTTGCCACTTGATTTCATCCTAAACCTCATTTGTATCTTGATGATTACAATCTGCGTTCAAACCTTTCATGATTCTTGAAAACACCTCAATCGAGAGGATGAACCAACCGCACTTCATCTACAAAAGGAAAGATTTATGCATATAGTATTGCACCTGAAAAACTCTCGGATACTGAGTAAACATTTAACGCGTAGCTGTGCTAATTCCTTTAGCGTTAATATTACCGAAAATAACTTTGCAATCTCTTTCCAAATTAACCAAATATGCCACAGCTCCAGCAAGTCAACTTCGACTTTTCAGTCGGACCAGCCTTACTATAACCTTGATATATATGCGTGCTCTTTTATTGTTACCGGGAACCTTTTATATTCCACCATATTACCAGCAGATGTACCAGCAACCTCGTCGCTCCTTGGTTTAAATCTCTCCGAAAAATCACTAAATTTATCTATTGAAGTCTCATCATGTACTCATCCTCATCTTGTAACAAGAATTGCCATACCAATTACCGGGAATCAGCAAATCTGTATTGTGAGTCTCGCAACGATTCCACATCAACAGTTATATGTATCCATATAACATTTATCTCTTAGAACTATGATCTTCCATTCTAAAATTCTGAAAAGCACCCAGTCTGCGAATTAATACTCTGAATTTTGAAAAGTTGAATAAAGCAACAAAAACTGTAAACGACCTCAACAGCCAAAAGTTGATGATAAAGAATTGTATGTTGGCAAAGCTCAGAAAAAAATTTGAAACTGAAAACTAATTGAGAAAACTACGAAGGAGTCTCTGGACAAATCACAAGGACTAAACTTGTACATTAAGAATCCTGATGATTCTATTTCTGATGAAATCTTTATCGAATACCTTGCCTCTGACTCCAAACTCTTGCGGACAAATTTTCTTCACCATCCCTCGATATTAGAAATTCCAAGACATCATCGTATCTTTCATTATAAATATCCTCCATATTTCTAAAGATGTTTTCATAACTATTCTTATCGGAAATCATTAATCTCTTCGTGCTATCAGTGTTACATCATATAGAAACTGTTAGTTTCTATATTCTGTAAACTTTCGAGCTTAAAATATGAATGTTATTGAAGTAATGTTGGCAACTGATGCATGAGTTAGTATAATATAATGAAACTTGATCAACGTGAGTATATTACAGTAAGTCATGCTGAGTTTCTAAAATAGAACATGATGATTCACAGATTATAACGTCATCATGTGTCATGTTACAAACTCTTTCATTTTGCTTAACTTCTGAACGTATCAAGAAAATATATTCTTGATAGTTCTATTCTCAGTGATTCTGGTAATTTGACAAATCAAATCGTGCTAATACATTCTTTCTTATTTAGAACATGATGTTTATCCGAAATTCCATACTTACGAATTCTGGACCGTTACTCGCTTTACTAGATGTCGGGAGGATAATAAAAAGACAAAGAGCTCCAAAATATAAGAGAAAATATAAAGACCAATAACAACACGGAAGTTATAAACCGTGGATATTAATACGAATAGCAACATAAAGACACGGTATAATTAAGAATAGTATCACCCCAAGGCAATAATAGAAGTAAACAGATTTTTCTGGTGGAAGATTGAAAAGAAGGATGACAGGAATGATAATTAGGAAAATATCAAGGATTAGAACTGGATTAAACATTTTCATCATCTTTTAGATGTATGAACTAAGAAAGAAAGTATAGGAATGGTGAGAATAATGGAACGAAAGAGTTTAATTTATAATGGAAATACATGACAGAGTAAACGAGGTAGATCATCATATTTAATTATAGAGATCTTAATTTCCTTATTCGCCGAAGACTCAAATCCTTTAAGATTTCAAAGATTTTCTTTAAATCCCTTGAATTCCGGAATTCAACCAAGACAACATCAAAAGTTAAGAAGAATCTTTACTTTTCCTATTTCAATCTTTTGCGATAGCTTCACTCATACGCTTCAAGTAACCGAATCATTTAATCTATATTACTCGGTAATGATAAAACTTTATTTACCACCCATATTTGCCAGGAAAAAATTTTTATTGTTAGCCATGACGACCTCACTCAAATTTCGGGACGAAATTTCTTTAACGGGTAGGTACTGTGATGACCCGGAAATTTCCAACCAATTTTAAACTTATTCTTAATATGATTCTGACACGATAAGTAAAAGTCTGTTAGGTGGAATCTCAAAAACTATGAACTGTGTTTAATATATTCATTTGACCTTCGACTGCTCTCGGCGATTCACGAACAATTATTTGTAAATAGATATGTGTGTATGTATAAATAATAATTCGAAATATTATATGTTGTTGTTATTAAAAATTAATAAAATAAAAATAGGATATTATAATAATTATTTTTTAAAATATATCTTATATATAAATAAAGTATATTAAAAATAAATATTAAATGATTTGTAATACTCGTTTGATGTTCTGATTGATTTTAAGCAAACTAAATTCAAACTTATATGATTTTAAAATAAACGGTGATCCGAAAATGAGTTCTATAAATTATAAACTTATTAAAAAATGTATTTAGGAGCTGTTTATTAAATTTTAGAACTTTTATATTTCACCCATAAATGAGAGGGACAGTTGATGTAATTTTTATCTATTAAATTAATGACCGAATTTCATACTATAATGACCAAAATAAATAAAGATGTTTAATATAAAAATTCGGGATTTTTCCGAAGACTCTTATCCGCCATTAATTAACAACGAAGCACGATGTATCAACCAGTGTAAAAATGTCGGTAACTAACAACCAAAACTCATGGATACTAAACTATTGAGGATATTTTTTTTTGAAACATTATTTCAACTTTTGACTTATGGTACCAATTAGTATTATATGCTTAAGGGATATCACAACAATCTAAATAAGATAGTTAAAGTACGTTCTTTATTTTATGTTTTATAGTGTTATCTTTAATCTTTATGGATAGCTACACATACATGCACTCGGATAAAGATCAGACAAAATTCATGCAAGTTGTAAAGTGAGGTTGATTATTAAGTTTATCATTGTACTGGTTTCATTTTAATATTCAAATCTTATATTACATATTGCATATGGATTCTGCACACATGTATATAAATATACATTACCACATGACCATCTTCAAACTAAACCAAACCCACCTTTATCGAACAATAGAACACCACCCTTTGTAGATCACCACCAATGCCACGGCTAACTGCCACCTTTGGCCACCTACAACCACCGGCTATCTTCACCCATCCACCACCATGAACAACGAGCCACCATCATCACCCTAGTTAATTTTTTCGATTTCTTTCTTTGTTTCGATTCAAGGTAACACCAACTCGTCATCAAACAACCACTGGTTACCCATGATTATTAAATCGCCACCATAAATTCATAAACCCACGACCACCATTATTACTTAGATCGACCCCGTTGATGCTCACACATTCGACTTGCAACACCCATTAAACTGTTGCCTTGCTATTCGAAAACTAACCAAAAACCCAACATCCATCACCACACCTTAACTCATCTTCACGATCAACAACCACCTCTCCGGCCACCAACCTCATGTCACCCTAGTCCACCGTCGGCTTCAACCTAAACCACCACTCCACCATGGACGCCACCCTACTACTACGAATAACCACTATTCTTTTACAATCATCTTCGAAAATCACTTTCATCTAAACCATCACTAACAACCCATCTACTCGTTATTAGTTCGGATCATCACCATCGTTTGTAACTACAAAACAGCTACTCAATTGTTTCTATTCCGGTTACCTATCACCACCATACTAACGTCACCTTCAACCTATCTTTCCCTCCTCTCTCTTCTCTCTCTCTCATGTATACGATCAAGAACCACCTCCTGCTTAATTCATTTCTGTTTCTCGTTCAGACAGAAACTCATGAGCAGCCATCACTGCTGCTGCAATTATCCTCCTATTTCTGTTTTGGATCGCATAAACCCAACTGCAACTTTCTTTTTTTTATTTTTTTTCTTTTCTCGTCTATTCGATCTCCAGCCAAGAGGACGGCTATGATTGTGTTTATACATTGGTTAGTGTTGAGATAATCGATACATGTTTGATGAGAGTATTGGTGATGATAGATGATGAATGAGAGACGAAACAGTGATATAATAGAGATGACGATGAGATGACCATAGATGTATGATGATGATGATTATGAATGATGTATGATGTCGTTGTTTCTTTTTATTCCTGGTCAAAACCGAAAACCCCACTTGATGAAAGGTAATGATATTGTAGAAGATATTTATGGTTTATATATTCTGTTACAAAATCATGAACGTATCAACTTGGGCCGTTATTTTTTTTTCTTCCTATTTTCACTTGGGCCATATCATAAATTGTTATTAGGATTCCTAGTGGGCCGAAACACTTGCAGTATGAGGGTTTGTCTATTAGTCATTGGACTAGTTAAAATTTGGGTTTGGGGTTAACTTGTTTGGACCTTCACCGAATGACTAGTTAGATTAGATTAAGGTGATAAACTCGATGGTTAATGATGATGTACATGATGAAGTTAGATGATAATTATGATGTTAGTATGATTACTATGATGATGATAACAATAAAGGTGACGAAATAAATAAAGATGATGAGGATTCTGTTAGGATGATGTATTATGACGATTAGGATTATTGTTATGATTATATAGGTGATAATTCGTTAATGATCTAATGACAAAATGTTATTAAGGATAATATGTTCTCTGCTACAACTATTCGACCTAATTCCATATTCACGAAGTGTTGTTAATGATGAGAAGTGATTTTATGATGATAAAACCATAATAACGCATATGACGAGGACTATGGTGATGTTTCATTGATGATAACATGAAAATGTGATAATGAGTATGATAGTTAGTTGATGATGGAATTGGTTAATGTCATTGATGATAGTAGAAAGATGATGTTAGTTTAAATTATGGTTGTATGATGTTGATGATGATACGGTATTAAAACAGAAAACTATGAGGGACGAATGGTTTAGAGGTGTTGGGGTTAAGCGAGAGTTCTCGGGTTCGATTCTCGTCTGGAGCATTCTTTTTAGACAAAGTTTTAAGGGTATACACAATTACTTTTAATTATGATTATTATTGTTGCTATTATTATCTTAAAATACTTATTATTATTATTAACACTAATACCATGAAAGTTATTATTAACATTAATATAAGTTACATTATTATTATTATTATTATTATTATTATTATTATTATTATTATTATTATTATTATTATTATTATTATTATTATTATTAGTAAATAATTATTTCAAAAACTATCATTTTAACAAATAAATTGTATATAAAAATATACTTATTACACATAGTAAAACTATATTAATATTACATATACATTATATATTATATATTGAACCTATTAACACTGTTTATATTAATATTTACATATAACAAATTTTTGATTTAACAATATGATACTAAATATATAGATATATATGTATTAGTATAACTATATGTATAAATATTAAAATACAAAATAAATATATATAACCTTTGAAATAACAAATATATTATTAAATTAAATAAGTAATGTTCATAAACTAGTTTGTTTAACATTACATGTTAATTATATGTGTTAATATATATATATATAAATGATATAGGTTCGTGAATCCTAGGCCAAACCCTACACTTGTTCAATGACGTCATATGTATTTTTACTACAAAATACAGTATTGTGAGTTTCATTACTCCCTTTTTAAACGCTTTTGCAATATATATTTTTGGGACTGGGAATACATGCGCTTTTATAAATGTTTGACGAAATAGACACAAGTAATTAAAACTACATTATATGTTGAATGATCGAAGCCGAATATGCCCCTTTTAGCTTGGTAGCCAAAGAATTAGGGAACAGACCCTCTAATTGACGCGAATCCTAAAGATAGATCTATAAGGCCCAACAAGCCCCATTATGGAATTTGGAATGCTTTAGTACTTCGAGTTTATCATGTCCGATGGGTGTCCCGGAATGATGGGGATATTCTATATGCATCTTGTTAAGCTCGGTTACCAGGTGTTCACCATATGAATGATTTTTTGTCTCTATGCATGGGACGTATATTTATGAGAACTAGAAATGAAATTCTTGTGGTCTATTAAAATGATGAAAATGATTATTTATATTGAACTAATGAACTCACCAACCTTTTGGTTGACACTTTAAAGCATGTTTATTCTCAGGTATGAAAGAAATCTTCCGCTGTGCATTTGCTCATATTAGAGATATTACTTGGAGTCATTCATGACATGTTTCAAAAGACGTTGCATTTGAGTCGTCGAGTTCATCAAGATTATTATTAAGTCAATTATAGTTGGATATATTATGAAATGGTATGCATGCCGTCAACATTCGATATGAAGAAAGTTTGTCTTTTAAAAACGAATGCAATATTTGTAAAATGTATCATATAGAGGTCAAATACCTCGCGATGTAACCAAATGTTATTGTATTCGTTCTTATGGATTAGGACGAGTCATTACATGATTCTAGCAAGTAAAGATTAGAGTGATAGGCCCCCGATGGTACCTTTGAGACGTTTAACTCGCCTAGCTTCTCGATTAGTTCATCAGGGAGAGCCCTCATTGCATTTAGAGCCATATCCACCAGCTACCATATTCAGATACGGAGTTGTCATGTCAGACCCAGCTATTATTTGGTGCCTTCTCAAGGACCATGAGAGTTGGTACGGTGCTTGTGGAGCATTCCTTGATCATTGTGGAATGCCCAGTGGTACGTTGAGGCCCTCTTCATTTAGGCTGGAGCACCATGCTCTGCCTGCAAACAGAGCCCATCAGCCTCCCGCTCCTGCACGTATACTGTATACTGCCTCTGCCGTCACTCCAGGACGCATTGCTCATGTTATTACACCTCCTACTACCATCGAGACTCCTGGTTTTACGCACCAGATGATAATACATGGTCCTATTAACGAGCCACCTACTGACCTTCAGCTCGTTGATGTTCCTATCACTATTGAGCCACCACTTGCTCAAGTTTTTGAGATGACCTTGACCATTCCGGCACATGATGACCCCTTTGCGGATCTCTCTGGATTTTAGATACCTTCTGACTTGTGTTTTGATGGGCTCTATGACCCCGAGGCAGCTTCAGAGCAGGGACTATAGGATCTACCCAGACTTGACGATGCGGACTTCACACGGTTTGATTTTGTTGATGCCGCACGATTAGTTGGACGGGATAGTTTATCATGGATCCCTTTATTTATTTTTTTAGTTTATTTTGTTTAGTTTTTATATATATGAAAAATGGTTGTACTAAAAATATTGTCTAGTGGAAATTTTGTTTCTTACTTTTGCAAATCACATCGGAACATCCTGGTAATTTCCAACATAATTTGACCATAGGGAAGTAATCTATCCTTAGTCACCCATTTTCAAATAAATATTAAAATCTCTAAGTGTGGGATATGACCCATTTTACAATAATACAACCCGCTAAAATCTCTAAGTGTCGGATCGTCCCCGCAACAAACTTAGAGATTCTAGAAAAATATTGTCCTTAATTTATAAAATTAATACAATCTTCTTTTTGAGAACATTAGGGACAATGTTCTTCTAAGTGTGGGATGGTAATATTTGGGCAAAGTTTACTAAGTAGAAAAGTAACTGTAGAAACTCTTAAAATCTTCAAAATTCTTTGTCCTCAAAAGAAACAGTAAAGAAACATTGGGTATCGAAAAATTCTATATTGTTCCACCAAAATCTTCTATAAAAATTGCCAAAATCAGTATTCAAACATCTATTAGAACGGAACGATTAAGTCAAAACTTATGAATTTATTAAATGATTTTTTTCGAAAGATTGTATAAAAAGACTACGCATGACCAAGCACGATCTCTACCAACAAATAGTGAGGTAACTTGGGCCCAAAGTACTTGTATGAACAATATAATCTACAATACTTTGCTATTTCTTTTGATGAGCGTGCATGTATATGGTTTGAGTTAGAACTTGTTCTTGACATACTTTTCAAGATCAATGGTTAGTAAGCGTCATAGGTGGTGTAGGTGCAATACTCCTTTCGAAATCATTCTGAATAGAGAAGACAAAAAAAACCATCCATTTTCATTCCATTCCCAAATCTTAAACCCGACCAACTCACATCATAAGAGTTAATGAAAACATTCACCCAGAATCCACCACCAAAATACACTACCCATTCACCTTCATTCCTTTCCCACATCCCGAAATCCAGAGATCGAAAAGAGATAGATCGATCAAGTTTACTTCAAAAAGAAGTTGTCGAAAAAAATTTCGAACCCCCGATTGTTTTTGATAGGTCAAAGATCTATATCTAGTGAATAATCACTTCCTCTCTGGGCACAAGAAGAAAAGACAAAAGTCATGAAGATTGGGGTATGCTAAAAAATGATGAGCAAAGTCTCTAATAAAGGCATGAAAAGCCCAGAAAACGATAGTGACCCAGAAGGACTGCCGGAAGAGCTAAGCAAATTCTAGACAATAGTGTTGACACCCTAAAATGAGTCGGATTATGTTTTCAAACCATATAATGTGGTTCTTATATATGTGGCTATATATAAGACCCCAATGCTCCCTTTGTCAAGTGATTGCACCATTCAAAGTCACATGATAATAAAAAAAGTGTTAGACCAATTGACTTATTCTCTCAACATTCATATCATGTTCGAAAACCTTGTGTTCGAAAATATTACTGCTCGAAAAACAAGGTGCTTAAAAATCCAAGTGCTCGAAAAAAATGCTCGATGCTCGAAATCACTTACTGCTCGATAACATTTGCAGCTCGAAAAAAAACCATATGTTCGAAGTGTTTCTGCTCAAAAAGATTGATGCTCAAAACCTCCTGCTACTCGAAATCCTGGTGCTCGAAACGATGGGTACCCAAACAGATGTTGATCGAAGAGTTTTGGGTGCTCGAAATGTTTTTGCTCGAAATCTTCATGCTCGAAAATTGGGTGCTCGAAAACTTGATGATGATGATCATGTTAGAGTTAAAGATCGGTTGTGATGGGTGAAGTGGTTGTGTTTTGAGATGTTTTCCATGAAAACCTGCTCGAATAGTTATTGTTTAAGGAAGAAGAAAAACAGTAGCAAGTATGGAAAAAGTGATGGGTGGAATGACAGTAAATATGTGGAAGTTTTTTTCTGTGGGGCCCACGACTTGTCACCCTTGTCCCCAAAAAGGGAATGAATCTAGAAACCCTTTGAAATTTGAACCTCCCATTTACCCTTGAACTAGCTGTGAACCCATCTCACCCCCATTAAACTTGAACCTGGTCAGCAAAGCTTTAAACCCTTACCACCTTGAACCCCATCAACTATTTAAACCATGAACTTTTGAACCTCCAGTCCACATGAACCATGTCGGGGTTTGTCTTCGTCGATCAGAGAAACAAAAGAGGGAAGTGTTCTTGTATGCAACTCGTGGGACCCACCCATCTTGGGATTATTTGTGGTCAACATACAACAAATAAAAAAATACTACTACCTCCGTCTCATTTCAATAGTCCACAGACAAAAAACACGCAGTTTTAGGAAATCCCACTAACTTCATTTCTCCACCAATGAAATATCTTCTCTCTCCAAATCCACCAATGAAATATCATCTTTCCTTTCTATTTATGGAAGTGGACTATCAGAATGGGACAACCCAAAATGGAATACTAGCCTATTGGAATGAGACGGAGGTAGTATGTAATTAAAAGAGTGAAGTTCGTGTTGGTCACGTGGGTAGGCAGAAAAAAGAGACAAGAGTTTGTTGATTGGTCCCACCTTTGCTTTGCTACTGGTTGATGTTAAAGCAAGGGGTACAAAATAGTTATATATTTACTATGAAATACTATTAAATACGACACAATTTTTCAAAAGTTATTTATTTATTTATAGAGTGGATATACCTAAACCTTGCTACAACACTTATAGGCAGTGTACCTAATCGTACAGTAGTGTAGTTTTTAATAAGTCCGGTTCGTTCCACAGGGAGCTAGCTGAGTTTAACGCTATATTTTTAACAACTATATTTATATAAAATATATATATATATATAACTATATATAGTAATACTATTATAAAATGGGGTTTTTACCGTTTAATGACCGGTTTGTCGATTTTAAATAAAGCGTAAAGATAAATGACGATAATATAAATGACAGAATTTAAATTGCAATAAAGTAAATTGCAGTAATTAAAATGACAGTAAATAAAGGTACGATGAAATATGAAATAAAAGTATTATGCTTATTTAAACTTCCATAATCATGATGTTTGACGTTTGATTTTAATTTATTACCCTGAGTTAATTGTCCTTTGTCCTGGATTATTTGATACCTACTTGGTTTTTGTCCAAAATAGTCCATCGGGCATAATTATAAAATGCTCGTTAAATTAACCTTATTCCCGAAGTCAAATATTCCAACTAATTAGGGATTCGAACTGTAACAAGGTTTTAATACTTTGTTTAATGATTACACCAGGTTATCGACTGCGTGTAATCCAAGGTTTTATAACTTTGTTAACAATTACACCAATTATCCTTGTATGTAATCCACCCCTGTTTTAATGAGATATGAATATTAATTTACCCACTTGATCAGAATGAATAATCAATTACCCAACCCGAATAATTAATTAAATGATCGTAAAAGATGTCGTATAAACGTCACTAAATAGGACATACATAATCAGTTTAATAATTATTAGATTAACTAATTTGAAGATAGGTTCGACAGGTTCCAATGAGTTGTCCCTCAATTAGACAATACCCCTTATCTATTAATAGTCATAGTCCAATGTCCACAAGTGTCGGTCTTTTGTCCAAACCTTAATTATGGTTCCAAAATCTAATAACCCCGTCTTAATATTTAGTCTAACATCATGATTACTTTGGCTCAAATCAGCATAATAATAACTTAGTTACGAGACATTAATTTAAAAAGAAAGAACATAGCTTACAGTGGTGATTAATCACGTAGCGTTGCACGGACAGAATTTCGACTTAAAACCCGTAAAACATTCTTACAATAACCTTATTATTATTAACTTAAATTAAAATTAAAATTATAATTAATATATATATATATATATTATATTGTTTACAGAAAGAAAGGAAATGAAAAAGAGGTGTAAATAAATCGAGCAGAAACTGGCCAATTTATAGATGTGGCCTGATATCTGGTGCCATGCGATCGCATGAGATTTGTGCTTCCAGGCCATGCGATCGCATGGCCAGCTGGATCCAGCCCACTTCCTTTGTTTTCTAGTTTGTCGACGTTTTATTTAAATATATATAATATATAAATAATTTATATAATTATTTAAATATTATATTATATTATATTGTTGTGCATAGTAGACTTGTAATTTTTAGTCCGATGCGTCGCGCGTTGATAGTTGGCTCTGGTTCCGGTTCCGGCTTTTCGAACGTCCTTTCGTATAATTTAATATCTTGTACTTTGCGTTTTGCGGCTCGTACTCTTGTAATTTTTAGACGTTTCTCATCAATAAATTGAACCACTTGGATTGTATCTTGTACATTTGAGCTTTTTGGTCATTTACGTCTCAAATCTTCATTTGCATCTTCAGTCTTCGCACTTATTTATTTAAATGAAAATTACATAAAAATAGAATAATAGCAACTAAAAGCTTTACATATTGGAAGGATATTGTGCCTAAATATATGTTCATTTCGAGCACTATCAAATATCCCCACACTTGAACGTTGCTTGTCCTCAAGCAATACATAACTTGAAATAAAATCACACTTCACTCGAATTACTTTTTTTTATTCTCACACTTTATACATCAGTGATTTTGATACAACGGTATACACAATGATAGTAACGATGTGGTTTACAGTGCCACATGACTATGAAAATTTAGATCCTTTAAGGAAATTGGATCTTTATGAAAACATTTGATCTTTTGAAAATTCTAGCTTTTACCCTAGATAAGTTTTTCTGAATAACCCTTCACCGGTGTTTGCAAAATATTTTTGTGGGTTGTGTGGGTTTCAGATTTTAAAATTTTAGCTCAAAAACTTGTGGTTTTGTGTCACCCACTTGCTAACCTTGTATTAGGAAAGCAACACGTCCAGTATACTTGCTCCGTATATTACCTTTTGTAGTGACCCGAACTTTTCCATGTTTATATATATTAAATGAAATTGATATTTACATGATTAAGTGTTTCCAACATGTTAAGCAATCAAACTTATTAAGACTTGATTAATTGGAATAGGTTTCATATAGACAAATGACCACCCAAGTTGACCGGTGATTCACGAACGTTAAAACTTGTAAGAAACTATACGATGACATATATATGGTTATATATATATAGTTAACATGATTTTATTGTAAGTATGTATCTCATTAGGTATTTTAACAACGAGTTATATACATAAAAATGAGACTATTAAATTAAGAAACTCGAAAACGATATATATAACAATTATCGTTATAACGTCTTACTAGGTACATATGAATCATATTAAGATATTGATACACTTGGTTAATTATGTTAAATGATAAGTAAATATATCATTAAGTGTATTAACAATGAACTACATATGTAAAAATAAGACTACTAACTTAATGATTTTGAAACGAGACATATATGTAACGATTATCGTTGTAACGACATTTAATGTATATAGATCATATTAAGAGATATTCGTACATCATAATATCATGATAATATAATAATTTAAAATCTCATTTGATATTATAAACATTGGGTTAATAACATTGAACAAGATCGTTAACCTAAAGGTTTCAAAACAACATTTACATGTAACGACTAACGATGACTTAACGACTCAGTTAAAATGTAAATACATGTAGTGTTTTAATATGTATTCATAAACTTTTGAAAGACTTCAAGCCACTTATCAAAATACTTCTACTTAACAAAAATGCTTACAATTACATCCTCGTTCAGTTTCATCAACAAATCTACTCGTATGCACCCGTATTCGTACTAGTACAATACATAGCTTTTAGATGTATGTACTATTTATATATACACTCCAATGATTAGCTCTTAGTAGCCCATGTGAGTCACCTAACACATGTGGGAACCATCATTTGGCAACTAGCATGAAATATCTCATAGAATTACAAAAATATGAGTAATCATTCATGACTTATTTACATGAAAACAAAATTACATATCATTTATATCTAATCCATACACCAACGACCAAAAATACCTACAAACACTTTCATTCTTCAATTTTCTTCATCTAATTGATCTCTCTCAAGTTCTATCTTCAAGTTCTAAGTGTTCTTCATAAATTCTAAAAGTTCTAGTTTCATAAAATCAAGAATACTTCCAAGATTGCAAGTTTACTTCCAAGTTTTCTAAATCCATTCCAAGTAATCATCCAAGATCAAGAAACCTTTGTTACTTACAGTAGGTTATCTTTCTAATACAAGGTAATAATCATATTCAAACTTTAATTCAATTTCTATAACTATAACAATCATATTTCAAGTGGAAATCTTACTTGAAATTGTTTTCGTGTCATGATTCTGCTTCAAGAACTTTCAAGCCATCCAAGGATCCTTTGAAGCTAGATCCATTTTTCTCATTTCCAGTAGGTTTATCCAAGGAACTTTAGGTAGTAATGATGTTCATAACATCATTCGATTCATACATAAAAAGCTGTCTTATTCAACGTTATAAACTTGTAATCACTAGAACATAGTTTAGTTAATTCTAAACTTGTTCGCAAATAAAGTTAATCCTTCTAACTAGACTTTTAAAATCAACTAAACACATGTTCTATATCTATATGATATGCTAACTTAATGATTTAAAACCCAAAAACACGATAAACACCATAAAACTGGATATACGCCGTCGTAGTTACAACCGGGGGCTGTTTTGGTTTGGATAATTAAAAACTATGAAAAACTTTGATTTAAAAGCTATACTTATGGTAAAATGATTTTTCTTATGAACATGAAACCATATCCAAAAATCATGGTTAAACTCAAAGTGAAAGTATGTTTTTCAAAACAGTCATCAAGATGTCCTTCTTTCGACGGAAATGACTACCTCTTTCAAAAACGACTTGTAACTTGTATTTCTGAATATAAACCTATACCTTTTCTGTTTATATTCATAAAGTCAAGTTCAATACGAAACCTTGGCCGCTTAAATCACTCAAAACGGATTAGAAACGAAGAAATGGCGAGCAAAACAAAATTGGTAAAAACTACTCATTTTAGCTACGTGAAAATTGGTAACAAATCTATTCCAACCATAACTTAATCAACTTGTATTGTATATTATGTAATCTTGAGATACCATAGACACGTATATAATGTTTCGACCTATCATGTCGACACATCTATATATATTTCGGAACAACCATAGACACTCTATATGTGAATGTTGGAGTTAGCTATACAGGGTTGAGGTTGATTCCAAAATATATATAGTTTGAGTTGTGATCAATACTGAGATATGTATACACTGGGTCGTGGATTGATTCAAGATAATATATATCAATTTATTTCTGTACATCTAACTGTGGACAACTAGTTGTAGGTTACTAACGAGGACAGCTGACTTAATGAACTTAAAACATCAAAATGTATTAAAAGTGTTGTAAATATATTTTGAACATACTTTGATATATATGTACATATTTGTTATAGGTTCGTGAATCGACCAGTGGCCAAGTCTTACTTCCCGACGAAGTAAAAATCTGTGAAAGTGAGTTATAGTCCCACTTTTAAAATCTAATATTTTTGGGATGAGAATACATGCAGGTTTTATAAATGATTTACAAAATAGACACAAGTACGTGAAACTACATTCTATGGTTGAATTATCGAAATCGAATATGCCCCTTTTTATTAAGTCTGGTAATCTAAGAATTGGGGAACAGACAACCTAATTGACGCGAATCCTAAAGATAGATCTATTGGGCCTAACAAACCCCATCCAAAGTACCAGATGCTTTAGTACTTCGAAACTTATATCATATCCGAAGGGTGTCCCGGAATGATGGGGATATTCTTATATATGCATCTTGTCAATGTCGGTTACCAGGTGTTCATCATATGAATGATTTTTATCTCTATGTATGGGATGTGTATTGAAATATGAAATCTTGTGGTCTATTGTTACAATTTGATATATATAGGTTAAACCTATAACTCACCAACATTTTTGTTGACGTTTAAAGCATGTTTATTCTCAGGTGAATACTAAGAGCTTCCGCTGTTGCATACTAAAATAAGGACAAGATTTGGAGTCCATGTTTGTATGATATTGTGTAAAAACTGAATTCAAGAAACTGATTTCGATGTAACATATTTGTATTGTAAACCATTATGTAATGGTCGTGTGTAAACAGGATATTTTAGATTATCATTATTTGATAATCTACGTAAATCTTTTTAAATCTTTATTTATGAAATAAAGGTTATGGTTTGTTTTAAAAATGAATGCAGTCTTTGAAAAAACGTCTCATATAGAGGTCAAAACCTCGCAACGAAATCAATTAATATGGAGCGTTTTTAATCAATAAGAACGGGACATTTCAGTTGGTATCCGAGCGTTGGTCTTAGAGAACCAGAATTTTGCATTAGTGTGTCTTATCGATTTCTTAGGATGCATTAGTGAGTCTGGACTTCGACCGTGTTTACTTGAAAAATGATTTCTTAACAAATTTTGTTGGAAACTATATATTTTTAACATGTGAATATTATGTGATATATTAATCTCTTAACGCGTTTGATATTATGTGATAGATGTCTACCTCTAGAACAAGTCCCATTGACTCATCTAATAATAATGAAGAGTCAAATGTAAATTGGAATGATTCCTGGACTGATTCACAAGTTCCCGAAGAGGAACCGGAAGAAGAGTCGGAACCGGAAGAAGAATCGGAACCGGAAGAAGAATCGGAACCGGAAGAAGAAATAGAACCAGTGGGAGAAATAATAAAACGGTTAAGTAGAAGAAAATTCTCAACCAACCGACCAAAGTTAATTATGGTCAATGGTGTTTCCGCCAAGGAAGCAAAGTATTGGGAGGATTACCAATTCTCCGATGAATCGGATCCCGACAAGGATTCTGATGATGTTATAGAAATTACCCCAACATAATTTAATAAGGCAAAAGAGAACAATAAGGGAAAGGGCATAAAAATAGAGAAATTTGATTCCAAACCCGATGAACTTTATATGTATCGTCAACACCCGTATTTCTTAAGTTGTGACAATAACCCGGGAACCTCTAAACCACCAGATTTTTCTAAACCAATGTGGAAAACGACGGCTCGTATTAGGGGAACATCATATATCCCTAGAAACTTGTCAAAACGAACCAAAACTGAAGAATAAGAAACGAGCGAGTCGGAATAAGATAGTTGTATTCGTGTGGTGTAATATATGTAATATAGTGTGCTTATGCTTTATGATATATGTAAAAATTACTTGTATTAATAAGTATTTTTTTATGAATCTAACTCTTGTCTATTTTACAGTATAAAAACACAAAATGGATAGACAACCCAATATTTTAAGAGACCTACCCGGAGACATGATTGATGAAATCTTGTCTAGAGTCGGTCAGAATTCCTCGGCACAACTATTTAAGGCGAGATCAGTTTGTAATACATTCGAAGAACGTTCCAAGAATGCCTTGGTTTATAAAAGGCTTTCGTTCGAAAGATGGGGGATATCACATTGGGAAATCCAAAAGTTACGATGTGTTTACTTTGACGCATATATTGCGGGGAACCCAAATGCTATTTTACGCAACGGGTTAAGAAATTATTTTGACTCAATATAACCGAATATAGGACTTCGTGATTTAGAAAAAGCGGCTAACATGCAACATAAAGAAGCATGTTATGCTTACTGTTTAGTAATGTTCGCTTCTCACCAAAGTGAGAACAAGAACATCGGGCTACAACTATTAAACAAAACGTTCCCACAAGTGACGGAGTTGGTAATTGGGGTAAGAGATGAGGTTTTTAGGTTATTACGAGACTGTTGGACATTACGTAACCCTCGTCCCTTTGACGACGTTACAACACGTTGTCTTATCAACGGCCATAACGGTTATGTTCCACAAGACCAAGGATGGGAAGTAGTCCTAGTAAAACCAGAATACATGACTTGTTTCTGGACATATGAATTACGTGTCTTTATTGCCTTTGCTGAACGACTTGTGTACTAGCTAGAATTATCTTCACAACCATCTTGTATCAAATTTATTGTGTGCTATATTTCATGCTATATGTAAAATAACCGGTATTGTAAGTTTGTAAAATATTGTGTAAAAGTTTGAACGCGAAATATTATTATAATCAGTTTTTCATATAGAATTGTAGTAGTTGAATTGTATATTAGCTACTAAGTATGAACTTAACGGGTAGGTACTACCCGAATTTAAACTTATAAAACGCTAATATGAAGAAAAAGCTATTATAAATAAGTTCATATTACGCTACGAAATACTATTGAATACTCTTGATATTCTATATGATTAACTCGTTTCATTTGACTATTTTGAAGGAAATGGCACCGACTACTCGACACACCTTGAATATGAGCGAAGAGGAATTTCGTGCCTTTCTTGCTTCAAACATAGCGGCAGTACAGGCTGCGCTACATACCAACAATAACCTTGGATCTAGCAGTACAGGAAATCGTGTAGGATGCACCTACAAAGAATTCACTGCCTGCAAACCTTTAGAATTTGATGGAACCGAAGAACCGATCGGATTGAAACGGTGGACCTAGAAGGTTGAATCGGTGTTTGCCATAAGTAAGTGTACTGAAGAGGACAAAGTAAAGTACACTACGCATACCTTCACAGGTTCTGCGTTAACATGGTGGAATACCTATCTAGAGCAAGTGGGACAAGATGATGCTTACGCACTACCGTGGTCAGCATTCAAGCACTTGATGAATGAGAAGTACCGTCCCAGAACCAAGGTCAATAAGCTCAAGACAGAACTTAGAGGGTTACGAACTCAAGGATTTGATATTACCACGTACGAAAGACGATTCACAGAATTATGCCTATTGTGTCCGGGAGCATTCGAAGATGAGGAAGAGAAGATCGACGCGTTTGTGAAAGGATTACCGGAAAGAATTCAAGAAGATATAAGTTCACACAAGCCCGCCTCCATACAACAGGCATGTAGAATGGCTCACAAACTAGTGAACCAGATTGAAGAAAGAATTAAATAACAGACTGCTGAAGAGGCCAATGTGAAGCAAGTCAAAAGAAAGTGGGAGGAAAACGGTGATAAGAATCACCAATACAACAACAACAGCAATTACAACAATAATCGCAACAACTATCCTAACAATCGCAACATCAATCGCAACTACAACAAACGGCCCAACAACAACAACAACAACAACAACAACAACAACAATAGCAACTACAACAATCATCTTAACAACAATAATAACCGCAATAACAACAACAATCAGAAGCAGCTATGCCAAAGGTGTGAAAAGTATCACTCGGGGTTCTGCACCAAATTTTGCAACAAGTGTAAAAGAAATGGTCATAGCGCGGCGAAGTGTGAGGTCTACAGACCAGGGGTTAACAGAACGAAAGGAACAAATGGTGTCGGAATGAGTAATGGCGGAGCAAGTAGTGTCGGAGCAAGTTATGCCAATGTAGTTTGTTATAAATGTGGAAAACTGGGCCACATTATTAGTAATTGCCCGAACCAGGAGAACAGGAATGGACAAGGCCGCGGAAGAGTTTTCAATATTAATGCGGCAGAGGCACAGGAAGACCTGGAGCTTGTTACGGGTACGTTTCTTATTGACAATAAATCTGCTTACGTTTTATTTGATTCGGGTGCGGATAGAAGCTATATGAGTATAGATTTTTGTGCTAATTTAAGTTGTCCATTGACGCCTTTGGATAGTAAATTTTTACTCGAATTAGCAAATGGTAAATTAATTTCAGCAGATAATATATTTCGGAATCGAGAAATTAAACTGGTTAACGAAACATTTAAGATTGACTTGATACCAGTAGAATTAGGGAGTTTTGATGTGATAATCGGTATGGACTGGTTGAAAGAAGCGAAAGCAGAGATCGTTTGTTACAAAAATGAAATTCGCATTATACGAGAAAAAGGAAAACCCTTAATGGTGTACAGAGAAAAGGGCAACACGAAGCTACATATTATTAGTAATTTGAAGGCACAAAAACTAATAAGAAAAGGTTGCTATGCTATTCTAGCACACGTCGAGAAAGTACAAACTGAAGAAAAGAGCATCAATGATGTTCCCGTCGCAAAAGAATTTCCCGATGTATTTCCGAAAGAATTACCGGGATTACCCCCACATCGATCCGTTGAATTTCAAATAGATCTTGTACCAGGAGCTGCACCAATAGCTCGTGCTCCTTACAGACTCGCACACAGCGAGATGAAAGAACTGCAAAGCCAATTACAAGAACTTTTAGATGGTGGTTTCATTCGACCAAGCACATCACCGTGGGGAGCTCCTGTTTTGTTTGTCAAGAAGAAAGATGGTACATTCAGGTTGTGTATAGACTACCGAGAGTTGAACAAACTTACCATCAAGAACCGCTACCCACTACCGAGAATCGACGACTTATTTGATCAACTACAAGGCTCGTCTGTTTATTCAAAGATTGACTTACATTCTGGGTATCATCAAATGCGGGTGAAAGAAGATGATATTCCAAAGACTGCTTTCAGAACACGTTACGGTCATTACGAGTTTATGGTCATGCCGTTTGGTTTAACTAATGCACCAGCTGTGTTCATGGAACTTATGAACCGAGTGTGTGGACCATACCTTGACAAGTTTGTCATTGTTTTCATTGATGACATACTTATTTACTCAAAGAATGACCAAGAACACGGTGAACATTTGAGAAAGGTGTTAGAAATATTGAGGAAGGAAGAATTGTACGCTAAGTTTTCAAAGTGTGCATTTTGGTTGGAAGAAGTTCAATTCCTCGGTCACATAGTGAACAAAGAAGGTATTAAGGTGGATCCGGCAAAGATAGAAACTGTTGAAAAGTAGGAAACCCTGAAAACTCCGAAACATATACGCCAGTTTTTAGGACTAGCTGGTTACTACAGAAGGTTCATCCAAGACTTTTCCAGAATAGCAAAACCCTTGACTGCATTAACGCATAAAGGGAAGAAATTTGAATGGAAGGATGAACAAGAGAAAGTGTTTCAGTTATTGAAGAAAAAGCTAACTACGGCACCTATATTGTCATTGCCTGAAGGGAATGATGATTTTGTGATTTATTGTGACGCATCAAAGCAAGGTCTCGGTTGTGTATTAATGCAACGAACGAAGGTGATTGCTTATGCGTCTAGACAATTGAAGATTCACGAACAAAATTATACGACGCATGATTTGGAATTAGGTGCGATTGTTTTTGCATTAAAGACTTGGAGGCACTACTTATATGGGTTCAAAAGTATTATATATACTGATCACAAAAGTCTTCAACACATATTTAATCAGAAACAACTGAATATGAGGCAGCGTAGGTGGATTGAATTGTTGAATGATTACGACTTTGAGATTCGTTACCACCCGGGGAAGGCAAATGTGGTAGCCGACACCTTGAGCATGAAGGACAGAGAACCCATTCGAGTAAAATCTATGAATATAATGATTCACAATAACCTTACTACTCAAATAAAGGAGGCGCAACAAGGAGTTTTAAAAGAGGGAAATTTAAAGGATGAAATACCCAAAGGATCAGAGAAGCATCTTAATATTCGGGAAGACAGAACCCGGTATAGGGCTGAAAGGATTTGGGTACCAAAATTTGGAGATATGAGAGAAATGGTACTTAGAGAAGCTCATAAAACCAGATACTCAATACATCCTGGAACGGGGAAGATGTACAAGGATCTCAAGAAACATTTTTATTGGCCGGGTATGAAAGACGATGTTGCTAAATACGTAGGGGAATGTTTGACGTGTTCTAAGGTCAAAGCTGAGCATCAGAAACCATCAGGTCTACTTCAACAACCCGAAATCCCGGAATGGAAATGGGAAAACATTACCATGGATTTCATCACTAAATTGCCAAGGACTGCAAGTGGTTTTGATACTATTTGGGTAATAGTTGATCGTCTCACCAAATCATCACACTTCCTGCCAATAAGAGAAGATGACAAGATGGATAAGTTAGCACGACTGTATTTGAAGGAAGTCGTCTCCAGACATGGAATACCAATCTCTATTATCTCTGATAAGGATGACAGATTTATTTCAAGATTCTGGCAGACATTACAGCAAGCATTAGGAACTCGTCTAGACATGAGTACTGCCTATCATCCACAAACTGATGGGCAGAGCGAAAGGATGATACAAACGCTTGAAGACATGCTACGAGCATGTGTTATTGATTTCAGAAACAGTTGAGATCGACACCTACCGTTAGTAGAATTTTCCTACAATAACAGTTATCATTCTAGTATTAAGATGGCGCCGTTTGAGGCACTTTATTGTAGAAAGTGCAGGTCTCTGATTTGTTGGAATGAAGTGGGGGATAGACAGATTACGGGTCCGGAGATAATACAAGAAACTACCGAGAAAATCATCCAAATTCAACAAAGATTGAAAACCGCCCAGAGTCGACAAAAGAGCTACGCGGACAGTAAAAGAAAAGATATAGAGTTTGAAATTGGAGAAATGGTCATGCTTAAGGTTTCACCTTGGAAAGGCGTTGTTCGATTTGGTAAACGGGGGAAACTAAATCCAAGGTACATTGGACCATTCAAGATTATAGATCGTGTCGGACCAGTAGCTTACCAACTGGAGCTACCTCAACAACTCGCGGCTGTACATAACACTTTCCACGTCTCAAATTTGGAGAAATGTTTTTCTAAAGAAGATCTCACTATTCCGTTGGACGAAATCCAAATCAATGAAAAACTTCAATTCATTGAAGAACCCATCGAAATAATGGATCGTGAGGTTAAGAGACTTAAACAAAACAAGATCCGATTGTTAAGGTTCAATAGAATGCTCGTAGAGGACCCGAGTTCACCTGGGAGCGTAAAGGTCAGGTGAAGAAGAAATACCCGCATCTATTTCTAGAAGATTCGTCAACACTTTCAACAGCTTAAAATTTCGGGACGGAATTTATTTAACGGGTAGGTACTGTAGTGACCCGAACTTTTCCATGTTTATATATATTAAATGAAATTAATATTTACATGATTAAGTGTTTCCAACATGTTAAGCAATCAAACTTATTAAGACTTGATTAATTGGAATAGGTTTCATATAGACAAATGACCACCCAAGTTGACCGGTGATTCACGAACGTTAAAACTTGTAAAAACTATACGATGACATATATATGCTTATATATATAGTTAACATGATTTTAATATAAGTATGTATCTCATTAGGTATTTTAACAATGAGTTATATACATAAAAATGAGACTATTAAATTAAGAAACTCGAAAACGATATATATAACGATTATCGTTATAACGTCTTACTAGGTACATATGAATCATATTAAGATATTGATACACTTGGTTAATTATGTTAAATGATAAGTAAATATATCATTAAGTGTATTAACAATGAACTACATATGTAAAAATAAGACTACTAACTTAATGATTTTGAAACGAGACATATATGTAACGATTATCGTTGTAACGACATTTAATGTATATAGATCATATTAAGAGATATTCGTACATCATAATATCATGATAATATAATAATTTAAAATCTCATTTGATATTATAAACATTGGGTTAACAACATTGAACAAGATCGTTAACCTAAAGGTTTCAAAACAACATTTACATGTAACGACTAACGATGACTTAACGACTCAGTTAAAATGTATATACATGTAGTGTTTTAATATGTATTCATACACTTTTGAAAGACTTCAAGACATTTATCAAAATACTTCTACTTAACAAAAATGCCTACAATTACATCCTCGTTCAGTTTCATCAACAAATCTACTCGTATGCACCCGTATTAGTACTCATACAATACACAGCTTTTAGATGTATGTACTATTGATATATACACTCCAATGATCAGCTCTTAGCAGCCTATGTGAGTCACCTAACACATGTGGGAACCATCATTTGGCAACTAGCATGAAATATCTCATAAAATTACAAAAATATGAGTAATCATTCATGACTTATTTACATGAAAACAAAATTACATATCCTTTATATCTAATCCATACACCAATGACCAAAAATACCTACAAACACTTTAATTCTTTAATTTTCTTCATCTAATTGATCTCTCTCAAGTTCTATCTTCAAGTTCTAAGTGTTCTTCATAAATTCCAAAAGTTCTAGTTTCATAAAATCAAGAATACTTCCAAGATTGCAAGTTTACTTCCAAGTTTTCTAAATCCATTCCAAGTAATCATCCAAGATCAAGAAACCTTTGTTACTTACAGTAGGTTATCTTTTTAATACAAGGTAATAATCATATTCAAACTTTAATTCAATTTCTATAAATATAACAATCTAATTTCGAGTGGAAATCTTACTTGAAATTGTTTTCGTGTCATGATTCTGCTTCAAGAACTTTCAAGCCATCCAAGGATCCTTTGAAGCTAGATCCATTTTTATCATTTCCAGTAGGTTTATCCAAGAAACTTGAGGTAGTAATGATGTTCATAACATCATTCGATTCATCAATAAAAAGCTGTCTTATTCAACGTTATAAACTTTTAATCACTAGAACATAGTTTAGTTAATTCTAAACTTGTTCGAAAATAAAGTTAATCTTTCTAACTAGACTTTTAAAATCAACTAAACACATGTTCTATATCTATATGATATGCTAACTTAATGATTTAAAACCCGGAAACACGATAAACACCATAAAACTGGATATACACCGTCGTAGTTACAACCGGGGGCTGTTTTGGTTTGGATAATTAAAAACTATGAAAAACTTTGATTTAAAAGCTATACTTCTGGGGAAATGATTTTTCTTATGAACATGAAACCATATCCAAAAATCATGGTTAAACTCAAAGTGAAAGTATGTTTTTCAAAACAGTCATCAAGATGTCGTTCTTTCGACGGAAATGACTACCTCTTTCAAAAATGACTTGTAACTTGTATTTCCAACTATAAACCTATACCTTTTATGTTTAATTTCATAAATTCAAGTTCAATACGAAACCGTGGCCACTTAAATCACTCAAAACGGATTAGAAACGAAGACATGGCGAGCAAAACAAAATTGGTAAAAACTACTCATTTTAGCTACGTGAAAATTGGTAACAAATCTATTCCAACCATAACTTAATCAACTTGTATTGTATATTATGTAATCTTGAGATACCATAGACACGTATATAATGTTTCGACCTATCATGTCGACACATCTATATATATTTCGGAACAACCATAGACACTCTATATGTGAATGTTGGAGTTAGCTATACAGGGTTGAGGTTGATTCCAAAATATATATAGTTTAAGTTGTGATCAATACTGAGATATGTATACACTGGGTCGTGGATTGATTCAAGATAATATATATCGATTTATTTCTGTACATCTAACTGTGGACAACTAGTTGTAGGTTACTAACGAGGACAGCTGACTTAATGAACTTAAAACATCAAAATGTATTGAAAGTGTTGTAAATATATTTTGAACATACTTTGATATATATGTACATATTTGTTATAGTTTCGGGAATCGACCAGTGGCCAAGTCTTACTTCCCGACGAAGTAAAAATCTGTGAAAGTGAGTTATAGTCCCACTTTTAAAATCTAATATTTTTGGGATGAGAATACATGCAGGTTTTATAAATGATTTACAAAATAGACACAAGTACGTGAAACTACATTCTATGGTTGAATTATCGAAATCGAATATGCCCCTTTTTATTAAGTCTGGTAATCTAAGAATTAGGGAACATACACCCTAATTGACGCGAATCCTAAAGATAGATCTGTTGGGCCTAACAAAACCCATCCAAAGTACCGGATGCTTTAGTATTTTGAAATTTATATCATGTCCGAAGGAGGATCCCGGAATGATGGGGATATTCTTATATGTATATTGTGAATGTCGGTTACCAGGTGTTCAATCCATATGAATGATATTTTTTTGTCTCTATGTATGGGACGTATGTTTATGAGAAATGGAAATATGAAATCTTGTGGTCTATTAAAATTTTGAAATGATTATTTATGATAAACTAATGAACTCACCAACCTTTTGGTTGACACTTGAAAGCATGTTTATTCTCAGGTATGAAAGAAATCTTCCGCTGTGCATTTGCTCATCTTAGAGATATTACGTGGAGTCATTTATGAAATATTTCAAAAGACGTTGCATTCGAGTCGTTGAGTTCATCAAGATTATTATTAAGTCAATTATAGTAAGATATATTACGAAATGGTTTGAATGTTATCTACTTTCGATGTAATAAAAGATTGTCTTTTAAAAAACGAATGCAATGTTTGTAAAATGTATCATATAGAGGTCAAATACCTCGCGATGTAATCAACTGTTGTGAATCGTTTATAATCGATATGGACTTCATCCGGATGGATTAGGACGGGGCATTTCAGTTGGTATCAGAGCAGAGGTCTTAGCGAACCAGGTCTGCATTAGTGTGTCTAACTGATAAGTCGTTAGGGGGCATTAGTGAGTCTGGACTTCGACCATGTCTGCATATCAAAAGTTTTGCTTATCATTTCTAGTCGGAAATCATCTGCTTATCATCCTTAGGAAATTACCTGCTTATCATTCTTAGTCTAGACACATCTTACTGCAATGATTGCATGAATAGTGTATAGACAAAATTTATATCTTATCGTATCTGCTAATCTATATCTTTGCGTATCGGTTACTGTAACTTTGCCTGACATATTCCGTAGATTCCTCCGTAACTTATGGGATGTTAGTATTATATATGCATATGTAAATTATGTATTGCAGGGTACTAATCTACATCCTATAATCTATTTCTTATCGAAAATCCTTCATCTGATCGTACGAGATGAATCCTGCAACCTGTTCGAGTCCCTCAGATTTCGATAGCTATTTTGATAGTTATTCCGACAGCTATTCCGACATAGATGTTCACCTAAGCTCCGAAAACAGCGTCACCGGCATGAATCAACCAATTAGCCATTATCAATTCATCTGATGGGTTCGTAGTCAACTTAATTAATGGAAACGCACAGAAGGCAATCCCTTCCACCAACTGAATTCACCTCTTGACAATGAACCTGAAGCTTTTACCGGCGAACCTGTTCGAGACACCATTTTCAGTCTTACTTCCAGGGTAACTCGACAATATTATATTCTATCCACAATTCTGAATTTTATTCATCCACTCGTTCCGACCGACAATTATCCTGGAGTAATAAATCAACGAACTTCGCGCTCGAATAATCAATTCGGAGAATATGGTGCAAAATGTACCAGCTTCAGCAACATCACCGGCACCAACAGTACCATCAATAACAGCACTAGTACCATCAGCAATCCATGCTTCAATATCATCATTTGTACTTTGAGTATGATCTTCATTCTACGTATCGTTCTACGTCATTTATCTTCGTTCGACATGATGATTATGTAATCTCTAATATGTTAGAGATTATATATTCTTGTTCTAACGATAAATCAAATGAGTTTAATATCATATTGACTCATTAAATCCATGATTACATCTGAAGAAAATATAAATGTATATATGTTTTCAAAAAGATTGTAATTAAAAATTCTTTTGTACAAACTGTTAATGGTGAAAATATTTTAACGGGTAGGTAATACCCGAGGAATATTTAAATTTCACATTAATAAGTTACACTGTATATTCTTCAAATCTGATTCAATAGTTATTCACTATCCTATTTACAACCACCGAGATACGTATCCGTTCACCAAAGAATAACTATTTTCATTCAAATTCAATTTCATATTTAGATTTTGACCTATCAGAATCCAACAAGTGGCATAATGAAGAAATAATGGACACAATAAAAATTGATTAGAAACAGACTAATTAACAATATTAAATCTTATTAAGAAACCAAGCTAACAAAATCCTAGCTAACTGTTCCTAGCTAACTGTTAATTCCGTATTACATTTTATTTATCGCAATTTAATTATCGCAATTTATTTATCGCAATTTATATTCTCGCAATTTTATTTATCGTTATTTAATTTCTGTTATTTACTTTACGCACTTTATTTATCGTCATTTAATTTTTGTTATTTATGTTACGCACTTTAAATATCGGGACACGTATACAAGGTTTTGACATATCATATCGACGCATCTATATATATTATTTGGAATCACCATAGACACTCTATATGCAGTAATGATCGAGTTCTCTATACAGGGTTGAGGTTGATTCTATAATAATATATATACTTTGAGTTGTGATCGAGTCTGAGACGTATACGGGTCACGAAACGTATTAATTAATTCAAATATGATATATTAAACTATATATGAATTAGTGAACTGTCAACTGTGGACTATCGACCGTGGACTAATAAGATTGGACAATTAAAAATGAATTAAAATATTGATTATAACATATGAAACTAAACAATTCTTCAAATTTGCCACTTGATTTCGCCTTAAACATCATTTGTATCTTCACGATTACATTCTGCGTTCAGACCTTTCATGATTCTTGAAAACACCTTAATCGATAGGATGAACCAACCGCACTTCATCTACGGAAGGAAAGATTTATGCATATAGTTATGCACCTGAGAAACTCTCGACAACTGAGTAAAAGTTTAATGCGTAGCCGCGTCAGATCCTTTGACATTTATTAGCAAAAATAACTTTGCGATCCCTTTTCAAAGTAGCAAATTTTGTCACAGCTTTAGCAAACCAACTTCGACTTTTCGTTCGAAACAACCTTATTATCACCTTGACTAATATGCATGTTCTTTTATTGTTACCGGGAACCTTTTATATTTCACCATATTACCATCAGTGTTTAATCATCTAAAAAATACAATTCTCTTGAAATCACCTCAGATCGATAACCAATGATTCAGATAGGGTAGCAGTAAATGTAGAAGAATCGGCAATCAGTACTTTGAAAACTCACAGCATATCTACATCAACAGTTATATGTATAACATTTATCTTTTGTTGAAAAAAAATTACTAATAAAATACTCTGAATGTTGAAAAAGTTGAAGGAAGCAGCAGAAACCGTAGACAACCGTAAACGACCTTAACCGTCGAAAGTTGATGATAAAGAATTGTAGGTTGGCAAAGCTCAGAAAAAGTTTGAAACTGAAAAACTGATTGAGCAAACTATGAAGAAAGCCATGGACAGATCACAAAGAATAAGTTTGACTTCAAAGAATCTAAGTGATTCAGTACCTGCTGAAGTCATTAACGAATACCTTGCTTCCGAATCTAAACCCTTACGGATAAATCTTTCTCATCATCCATTGATATTAGAAATTCCAAGATATCGTCGTAGCTTTCATTATAAATATCCTCCATATTTCTGAAGATATACTCATAACTATTCTTATCTGAAATTATTAATCTCTTCCTGATATCAGTGTTACATCATATAGAAACTGTTAGTTTCTACATTCTGTAAACTTTCGAGTTTAAGATACAAATGTTTTGAAGTAGTGTTGGGAACTGATGCATGAGTTAGTATAATATAATGACACTTGATCAACGTGATTATATTACAGTAAGTCATGCTGAGTTTCTAATGGGACATGATGATTCGCAGATCATAACGTCATCATGTGCCATGTTACATAACTCTTTCATTCTGCTTAACTTCTGAACATATCAAGAAAGTATATTCTTGATAGTTCTATTCTCAGTAAATCTGGTAATTTGACATATCAAATCGTGCCATTACGATTTCCTTCTTAGAATATTAACAATCTTTATTCCGAATTTATATCTATGAATTCTGAACCATTACAAGCGGTGTTTAATCGCAAGAAGAAGAAACGAAGGGACAAAGTTCCAAAATATAAGAGAAAATATAAAGCCCAATAAACAGCACGGAGGTTACAAACCGTGAATATTAATACGAATAACAATATAAAGACATGGTATAATTAAGAATAGTATTACCCCAAGGTAATAATAGGAGTAAACAGATTCTTCTGGTGGAAGATTGAGAAGAAGGATGACAGAAATGATAATTGAGAAAACATCAAGGATTAGAACGGGATTAAGCAATTCACAACCTTTTGGATGTATGGACTAAGAAAGAAAGTATAGGAATGATGAGAATAATGGAACGGAAGAGTTTATTTATAATGGAAATATCAGACAGAGTAATCGAAGCAGATCACCGTATTTAATTATAGAGATCTTAATCTCCTTATTCGCCGCAGAATCAAATCTTTTAGATTTCGAAGATTTTCTTTTAAATCCCTTGAATTCCGGAATTCAACCCTGACTACGTCACCAGTTAAGATAAATCTGCATTTACTCATTTCAATCTTTTATGATAGCTTCACTCGTACTCTTCGAGTAATCGAATTGTTTTATCTATATTAATCAATAATGATAAAACCCGATTTATCAACTCATATTCGTTAAGAAAGCATTTTATTTGTTAGCCATGACCACCTCACTTAAATTTCGGGACGAAATTTCTTTAACGGGTAGGTACTGTGATGACCCGGGAATTTCCGATCAAATTTAAACTTTAATCTTTATATGTTCCCGACACGATAAGCAAAATTTGTAATGTTAAGTCTCAAAAACTTTGAACTATGTTCATGCATACATTTGACCTTTGACTATGCTCGACGATTCACGAACAATTGTTTGTAAATAAATATGTATATAATTTTTTTTATCACCTGTAGCAGTATTATATCGTATTATATTAATTTACAAGTTTGAAATAATTGATATAATAATCTTATTATCACTTCTTACATTATAATTGTTTTGTTAATTTTAATATTAATATTTTATTAGTAATATTATTACTTCTAATATAAAATATGCATATACAAAGAAAATTTATATGTTTAAGTTGTATTATTATTATTAATGTTATTAATATTATTATTATAATTAGTATTGTTACTAATATCATTAATCAGATTATTTTTATCATTTTTTTTTTATTTTTTTATCATAATTACTAACTAAATTTTCATTATTATATTATTCTTATCATTTAAGTCTACTATCAATAATATTATAATTATTATTAGTAATGTTATTAATTATTAGTAATATTATTAATATTATTTATATATTTAGTAATTATCAAAAACTTAAGAACTATAAATACAAATGTATGCATACATTATAAATACAGATACTTATATATATATAAAATGCAGATAAATTCAGATATTAAACTAATGATATTATATGAATGTAGATATACAAATAAGAGTATATGTATATATAGAAACAGATAAATGTTTTTTTTTTTAAAAAAATATGATATTAAATAAATCCCAAGACCCCAAATCACTTTCACGTCTCAATCCACACTATGTATGATTTTTGTTTTTGTCTATTAAACTGGTACGATCGAGCATTAGTCTTCATATCAAACAAAATCAGTTAAGGGTTAAAATCAGTTTTTTTTTATTATTTATTTTTTATATATCACTTATCTGATCAATCTCTTTGTCGACAAAATTGTTATAAAACAATCAATTCCAGTTATTTAGGGAGAGCATTCGGCATACATTATCAAATATCAATTACAGTAACCTTTTACAGTTTCTTAATTCAATTGAATTTAAAAGGAAAATGAAGAACAAAGGCAACTGCCCTGTTCTTGAGTAATTTTTCAAACAACTCGATTTCTTAACAGATTTTAAAATCTAGAAATGTAATTGTGTTTGCAATCTTATATTAAAACCTTCTGCAAAGTCTCTTATCTCAAATCTTAATAACGAAGTTGAATTTTAAAGTCAAACTTAGTTCTTAAAAAGTCAAACAGATTGTTCTTTGCGAAATTAGAAGTCTAGTCAATGTTTACGATTCAATTGAAGGATCAAACAGTTTCCAGGAACGATTTACAAACTATTTTGTGTTGAAACCGTTTGCCAAAACAGTCTAAAAATTCTAAATTGATTTCGTGTTCATCATCGCTGCACAGGTTCTTTTTTTTTCTTTTTTTTATTTAATTGTCTGTTTTGATTGTGTTAATAAATTTCTAATGGTTTCTGTATATTTTGAAAATCCTAAAATTTATTAAAACAAACTTCTGATTGATGGTTGATGCCCTGGTCGATTTAGTTATTAGGTTGAAGAAGAAAATGTAATCAGACGAGTAAATGGTTTAAATAAAAGGAGTTGTGTTTTAATCCAGATAAACAGAAATGGTGTAGTGGTTAAGGGGTTGTTTGGTTATTCAAGAGATCACGGGTTCGAATCCCGTCTAAGGCGTTTATTTTTTTTGAAGGCTTATCACTTGAGGTAGTTTTAAAATTCTCTTATATTTAGTAGTTATTAATTAATATTATGATTATTATTATTATTGTTATTATTATTATTATTATGATTATTACTATCATTATTGTTATTGATATTATTAATGTTATTGTTATTGTTATATTATTGTTATTATTAGTATCTACTGTTATTATTATTATAGTTATTACTACCAATATTATTTCTAATGAAAGTATTAGTACGATTTATTATTATTATCATGATTATAATTACAGTTAGGATTATTATTATTAATACTGTTAATACTAATATTATTATTATTAGTATTATTATTATTAAGTAGAATAACTACTGATATTATCATTAATACTAAGATTGTTAATATTATTATTACTATTATCATGATTAAGATTATCATTAGTATCACAATAACACAAATTATTAATATTATCACTAACATTACTATTAGTATCATTAAGAACCTTTTTAGTATTATTAGAATCATTATTAATATATGTATTATCATTAGTATCATTTTTATTATTAGTATTATCGTACTAATAAAGTTATTATTAGAAGAACTATTATAGAAAAGCATTAATATCAAAACTATTATTTTTAACAGATAAATATTTTTGTACATAAAATATAATTGTTACATATACTATAATTATATTAAAATTTAACATAACTATATATAACAAACCTATTAATATTATCATATAAATACATACAAATAACAAACTTTCGACTTTTAAATATAACATTAACAATTATATATATAAATATGAATATATTAATATAACTATATAAATATTAACCATTATGAATATATACACAGATTAAACATACATAATATATAAATTAAAGATATAATAAATAAATTTATTCATTTACGATTATATGTTTTAATATGTATATATACAAATGATATAGGTTCGTGAATATGAGGCCAACCCTGCATTGTTCAATATAGTCATATGTATTTTTACTACAAAATACATTAGGTGAGTTTCATTTGCTCCCTTTTTACTCTTTACGTTTTTGGGCTGAGAATACATGCAAATGCTTTATTAACTGTTTTACAATATTTATATGCCTGAGTTATAGTCCCACTTTTAAAATCTAATATTTTTGGGATGAGAATACATGCAGGTTTTATAAATGATTTACAAAATAGACACAAGTACGTGAAACTACATTCTATGGTTGAATTATCGAAATTGAATATGCCCCTTTTTATTAAGTCTGGTAATCTAAGAATTAGGGAACAGACACCCTAATTGACGTGAATCCTAAAGATAGATCTATTGGGCCTAACAAACCCCATCCAAAGTACCGGATGCTTTAGTATTTCGAAATTTATATCATGTCCGAAGGAGGATCCCAGAATGATGGGGATATTCTTATATGTATATTGTGAATGTCGGTTACCAGGTGTTCAATCCATATGAATGATATTTTTTTGTCTCTATGTATGGGACGTATGTTTATGAGAAATGGAAATATGAAATCTTGTGGTCTATTAAAATTATGAAATGATTATTTATGATAAACTAATGAACTCACCAACCTTTTGGTTGACACTTGAAAGCATGTTTATTCTCAGGTATGAAAGAAATCTTCCGCTGTACATTTGCTCATCTTAGAGATATTGCGTGGAGTCATTTATGACATACTTCAAAAGACGTTGCATTCGAGTCGTTGAGTTCATCAAGATTATTATTACGTCAATTATAGTAAGATATATTACGAAATGGTTTGAATGTTGTCTACTTTCGATGTAATGAAAGATTGTCTTTTCAAAAATGAATGCAATGTTTGTAAAATGTATCATATAGAGGTCAAATACCTCGCGATGTAATCAACTGTTGTGAATCATTTATACTTGATATGGACTTCGTCCGGATGGATTAGGACGGGGCATTTCAAATTACTGCTCCTAGAATTAAGGAGTAGAATCTTGGGAATTGAATGTATGATAGGAGAGGTGCTGAGTGGATTTCTATCATGCGTTCCCAGATGACACGACCAAAGTCAGCAGATGGCAAGAACACAATGCCATAGAAGATCTTTAACAAGAAAACTGTGATGTGATCGGTTCCAGTTTGCATTGGATTGAAGCAGCGATGGATGATAGTATATAGGACAGCCCATCGTTGTGCCATTCGTTTCTTTTTGAAATCCCTTATCTTTGTCAACTCTCCTTCGTATCCAAGTTGATGTACAACAGCAAGAATTGCATTTACTGAAGGGAACATATCGTATTGAGCACGGGCGGGAATTCCCAAGAATCGTCTCATGTCAGCTAGTATGAAGGTGGCTCTCCGATCAGGGTTCTGAGTGGCTAGAAAAGAAAAATAGTCGGGTGCATCGTTAACTGGAGGGTGGTAGGTCATGGTGTCCCTCATTAGACGAAGTTGTCGTACTGAGACATGGTCGAATTCAGTGAAAAGGTTATGCATTGGGTGATTTAGAAGTATGGGGATCCAGTAGGAGCAAGGGGTGGGAACATCCTCGTTGAAAAAGACATTGTTTGACATTGCGAATAGATTAAGTATGAAGATGATGAACAGTGTTAATGAACAGGGTGTTGGTGAGAGCACGTGACCTTGGCTAAGTTAGATTTGCTAAAGAAATATTTGAAAGTGATGTGTTTGAAAAGTGAACCTTTAACCTTATATACACACTGGGAGTCTGAAAAATTGATTTTTCAGTCGGTTACTGCTCGAAAAGTGATAAGTTCAAAATTATAGCACGAGAGTTTCAATTTCAAGCACAGTTTGCTCGAAAACCTTCAGTCTTAGATCTTTGCTCAAAAACATTCACCAGATTTTGGATTTTAAGGGATTTTGGAACCCTATAATAACCTTTAAGAATTTTAAGAAATTCTGTGAAATAATCAAGCTATTGATGACACTTTAATTATTTTTCAAAATTTAATTTTCTCAGGTTTTTAAAGTTATTGGAACCAGGAAACATGAGGCAGTCATATAGACACATCCTCTTAAGGCAGTCACAAAGACATATCCTTTGTCATTTTGTTGACTGAGAGTTTGAGGCAGTCATTTAGACACATCCTCTTGAGGTAGTCACCGAGACTTATCCTCCGTCATTTGTTGACTGAGATTTTGAGGCAGTCATTTAGACACATCCTCTTGAGGTAGTCATAGAGACTTATCCTCCGTCATTTGTTGACTGGGATTTTGAGGCAGTCATTCAGACACATCCTCTTGAGGTGATCACAGAGACTCATCCTCCGTCATTTGTTGACATTTTGATGTTAACTCCCCCTAGACAGTTTCCAGTTTCAGGAGAGTTAGTTTTGTAAGAGTGAGTTTTACATTGATGTTCGTGTAAAAGTCATTTTTGATTTTGAGAATCAATATTATGAAACTGGGTCTCACACTGTAATTTATGTGAGAGCCATTGTTCTTATCTCCCTCTCAAAATATGAAGTATCAGATTTTGAAAAAACACAACTCCCCCTAGGCAAGTGCATCACTCCCCCTAGGCACTTGCTGGGTCCCTAAATGGAATTGAAATCAACCATCCCAATTTTGTTAACCAGATATTTAAAAGTGGGTTCATCCAAGGCCTTGGTTAATAAGTCAACAAGTTGACTTTTGGTGGGTACAAAGTACAATTCGACATTGCCTTTTTCAACATGATCCTTGATAAAGTGGTAACGAATGTCAATGTGTTTGGTTCGAGAGTGGTGCACCGGGTTGCTGGTGATAGCAATGGCACTCTGAGAGTCGCAATAGATCGGGATTTTTGGAATCTAAATCCATAGTCAAGTAGTTGGGACTGCATCCACAGGACTTGGGAGCAACAGCTTGCAGCTGCAATATACTCGAATTCAGCAGTGGAAAGAGAGATGCAGTTTTGCTTGCGAGAGGACCAGCTGACCAACTTGTGACCAAGGAATTGGAGACCACCAGAGGTGCTTTTCCGGGTTACTTGGTCACCAGCATGATCAGCATCCGTGAATGCTGTAAGATTGAAGCCGGTTCCGAAGGGATACCAGAGTCTGAGATTGGGCGTGCCTTTGACATAGCTAAAGATTCTCATTACAGCCTTGTAGTGAGAATATCTAGGGTTGGCCTGAAAACGGGCACACAGACATACAGCAAACATGATGTCGGGTCTACTAGCAGTGAGATACATCAATGAGCCAATGAGGCTCCTATAGAGTGTTTGATCGAAAGATTGACCATCCAGATCAGCATGTAATGAAATGTTGATAGACATTGGAGTGGAGCTGGTCTTCATCTCAGGAAAGTTAAACTTTTTAAACATGTCTGAAATGTATTTTGATTGACCGATGAAAATCCCCGTTGGAAGTTGTTTAACTTCTAATCCTAGAAAGAAGTGGAGTTCTTCGAGCATGCTCATTTCAAACTTGTTCTTCATGAGTTCAGAGAACTCATAGCAGAGAGCGGGGGAAGTGGAACCGAAAATGATGTCATCAACATAGACTTGAATTAACAAGATGTGTTCTTTCTATTTTCTGATGAATAGAGTCGTGTCAATGGTTCCACGTGAGAAACCGTTCTTGAGAAGAAACGCGGTTAGGGTTTCATACCATGCCCTGGGTGCCTGTTTTAGGCCATAAAGAGCCTTGGAAAGGAGATACACGTGATTTGGGCGTTTGGAGTCTATGAAACCTTTAGGTTGACTGACGTAGACATCTTCTTGAAGAACCCCGTTCAGAAAGGCAGTTTTTACGTCCATTTGATAAACAGTGAATCGCTTGTGAGCAGCATATGAAAGAAATAGACGGATGGCTTCTAATCAAGCCACATGAGCAAATGTTTCATCGTAGTCAATTCCTTCTTGTTGTCGGTATCCTTTTGCTACAAGACGTGCTTTGTTACGAATGATGATGCCGTGAGGATCCTTCTTATTTTTGAAGATCCACTTGGTATCAATAATGGTTTTTCCAGATGGACGAGGAACAAGTTCCCATACTTCAAGCCGATCAAATTGATGGATTTCTTCTTGCATGGCTATAGACCAGTCGGGATCTTGGAGGGCCTCAAAGGCAGTTTTAGGTTCGATCGTGCTCAGAAAGGCAGCAAAAAGGCATTCATTATAGGAAGCCTTGCGAGTGCGTACGGGAGCGTCGGGATCACCAATGATTTGATGAATTGGATGATCCGCAGTCCATTTCATGGAATGTAGGAGAGGTGTAGTAGATTCATTATTAAGGGAGGAGTCGGTATGCGAGGAAGATGAGGATCCAGAACGTTCATAGTTGACAATGGGGTAGGTGGCATTTTCTTCCCACAGAGGAACAAGGGTATCTGCATTTTGTTCGGTGGAAAGTATGGGAGGGGTTGCAGCGTCTAGAGACCTAGTACCTGTTTCATTTGAAGGAGTTTCTTCACTAGATTCGAGAGGAGATGATTCAACAGCTGAAGGATGAGGGTTGAAAATGGGAGCGTTGTTTGAGGAAGACACTCCAGTATCAAGGTCATCTAGAAGAAGAAAATCGGAGGAATTACTTTCGTTAGAAGGTGATTCGCCTATAACCGCTGGAGTAGAGGAACCGATTGTGATTAATTCGGGGAGAGCCGGTTCCGAGGGTACCGTGGGGTTTGATGGCAATGGAGGGATGATGGGTTCAAACAATACATCTAGATCATCAGAGGTGGCCAGTGGAACATGTCGAAAGTGAGGATCAGAATTGAGTTCGTGGCGAGAGCCGTTATGACCAAGAACCATTCCAGACATCTCATCAAACTTGACATTGGTGCTTTCTTTATTGATTCGAGTTCGACGATTATAAACACGATATGCCACACGATCTTGAGAGTAGCAAATAAATATTGCTTCATCACCACGAACATCAAACTTCCTAAGGTTTTCCTCGTCGTTTAGAACATAGCACACGCATCCGAATATGCGAAAGAACTTCACGTTGGGTCGACGTTTGAAGAGCAGTTCGTATGGAGTTTTGTCGAACCGACGATTAATAATGGAATGATTTTGTGTGAAGCACGCAGTGTTAACAGCTTCAGCCCAGAGAGACGGGGGTAGCTTGGAATAAACAAGCATTGTTCTTGCTGCTTCAACAAGGGTGCGATTACGTCTTTCTACAACTCCATTTTGTTATGGAGTGCGAGCGGCAGAGTTTTGATGGGTGATGCTGGCATGATCGAGATAAGAGTTAAGAACAGAGTTTTGAAATTCCGTTCCGTTATCGGTTCTGAGAGTACGTACAAGCATATTGGTGGATAATTGGATTCTCTTCAGAAAATCAATGATTATTTTAGGAGCTTCAGACTTACTTTTCAGAAATCTGACCCATGTGTATCGTGAATAGTCATCAACTATCACCAGGATGTACTTTCTTCCACCAAGACTGGAAACACGCATTGGTCTGCAAAGGTCCATGTGCAGCATATGAAGTGGACTGGAGGTGTTGAATTCGGTTTTTGATTTGTGGGAGGATTTATGAATCTTTCCCATAGCACATGATGGGCAAATGTGTGAGGTATCGAATGAGATGAGTGGAACACCATCAACAAGGTTGTTGGAGACAAGTTTCTAGAGGTTCTGAGAGTGTAGATGTGACATCCAGTGATGCCACAACCATGAGGTTTTAGAGGAAGCTTTGGAAACCAGGCAGAGTGGTCGTAAGTTTGAAGACATGTTTTTCATGGCAAGAGAGTAGAGAGTGGATTCACGTTTTCCTTCAAGTAGTTTGTCACCCTCTATGGTTTGAACATAGCACATAGATCTTTCAAAGATTAAGCGAAGATCACTGTCACAGAATTGACTGACACTGAAGAGACAACACCCAAGACCACGAACATAGGACACACGTTTGATGGTCACACCGTTAAACACATAATCTACAGACCCCTTGATTGATGCAATTTCATCATTTCCAAAGCGAACAGTACCTAGAAACTTGTTGACATAGTTTGTCAACATTGATTTATCACCAGTCATGTGTCTGGAACAACCAGAATCCAGATACCAAACACATGCTGGGATAACCTGCAAAACAGAGTTAAGCACAAGTTTTAGGGACCCTAGTTATCTCGGGTTCCTTGTATGCAGATATACTCAGAGAATTTAGATCATCAGGATCATTAGATGAAACATTCAACAAGGTCTGAACATTCATTACAACACACGAATCATGGTTTTGATGACCAAAATACAGACGTCTTTTATATCTATTACACATTAATGACCCGGACTGAGAAGCAAGACTTGAAGATGCTTGGACTGTTTCAGTCTTGGGTTTCCATGCTTTCAAAATGCTTTGTTTTGGTTTAGGTCCTGTGAAATTTAAAACACCAAATTTAGACCTAGTTTGAAAAAGATTCATGTCTTTAAGTAATGACTGTCTAGCCCTTTGTGCTCTTTTGCGACGGTTTCGCTTTTGAGTCTTGGTTAATCCATCAGATATCTGCTTTGAGCCTGGTTGAGATTTGGTAGTTGCGGATGTTTGATGGATTTGGGGTTGTGTTTCAATGATCTACCACTGTTGCTCTGGAAGGAGTTAGAGTGGTTGATATTTTGGAGAGCGTGATGGCTGCTTGAACCACTCCTCTTGTCTAGAGTAGACGGTGCAGGGTGGTTGTGTGCTTTTCTTGCTGAGTGGTCATACACACCATGTTCTATGATAATTCTTTGAACAGGGTTGTTTCGCCTTCCTATCAAGGTTGCGGAATGTGGTAGTTTGGGATCAGCACCTCTTTTAGTGACAATCATTTCCAAACGAGAGCCACGAATAGGGTTTTTTAGGATGGTGACAGCCGGAATGACAGGTTTCCTTGAATTCACTACTTTAGTGTAAGGAAAACCTTGATGATGTGGGGAGAGAACTCGTTGAGAATAGGTGGGTACGCATGGCACAAATTTCTCTTTTGTTGAATTTGATTCCTTTTGTTGAGAACAGTTTTGTGACAATGTTGGACCAAAATTCTTTTCGGCTTTTTCAAAATAACGATTCATTAAAACTTTTACTTGCAAATCGATGTTGTCCTTTTCAATAAGGGCGACATGTTTCTTATATCCTTTTAGTTCAAGTTTTAAGTCAACGATTTCTTTCCCGAGAGAATCAGCAAGAACATTTGAGGGTTCGATGGGGGTGGCAGGGGGACTGTCCTTGAGGGGCTTTGGACTTTGAGATCATTTCACAGAAAGTGGTCGCTTGACTAGCAATCTGTTTTTGAAGTTCATGCACATCATGAGCAAGTTGATCATTAGTTGTTACATGGAGTGAGATTTGGTGTTGCATGGCTTTTATGATCATCAGAAATTTTCGTTCATTGTCAAAAGAATTCATTTTATTTTCAAAAAGTTCCTTTTCCAAACTGATGATGTATTTTTCTAATACCAGAGTTGTTAAATAGACAATACGTTTTTGACCTTCCGAATTCTCACTTTCATTAAACAAATCAGGTAAGCTTTCATATGAAAATGAGTTTTTCTTTTTCAAATAAAGAGCGTTGATTTTATCATAGATTAGAGCGATTTCTCGTTTCATTTTAGTTGATCTTTTAGACAATGCTTCCTCAACCTCACTGTTAGATGCAAATGTGAGTCGTGCAGGTAGACCAATCATCAAGTATCTACTATCATACAAACAGGGCTCTGCTTTGGCCATTTTGGACAAGGTTAGAGGGTTTTCAAAACCTAGGCCATTGTTCTCGCGGAAAGAGTCCTTTGGACGATTCATGAAAAGGGTTTGATTCGAGATGTGTCCTGCTAAAATAACCTTAGACTGTTCGGTCCTGTAGAGCTTTTCTTCAAATTTTCCTAGACGAGTTTGAAGCTCTAGATTATGTGCAGTAAGTTTACAACATTCAGAGGTTTTCTTAGCAAGATCGAATAGAGGTTCTCTTATCTTTTCTTCTAAGGTATCTAGGAGAGTTTTCTTAGAAGCAGTGAGATTCTTAATTTCTTTCTCAGCATTGTCTACTTTCTCACAAAGAACTTCATTTCTTAACCTAAAGTTTGTCCTTTCTATTCGTAACGGTCTCACACTAGATTCTAGCTCCTTTAATTGTGTTACTTTATCAGCTAGATCCTTCTGAAGTGTTAGGTATGCATTGTTTGACACTTTAATTTTCAATTCAGCTTTTAACCTATGATTCTCGTTTTGTAGTCCACTAACTTGACTAGCAAGAGATCTAAGGTCCTTAGTCATCTTAGCAAAGTTGTCAATGTACATATCAGGCAACTCAGGGAGGATTCTATCATGATTAACAGTGGTAGGTTCATAACTAGTGGACACGTTTGTTTTGACTGGTGGGTCATTAGATTTCTCAGAGGGTGCATGCAATATATCAAAGACACATTCAGAAATGTTATTCACAGAGTTATAATATTCATGAATTATGTCGGTGTAAAGTTGTACCTCTTCCTCATCATCGGAAGACACATTCTCGGGAGCACGATTCATGTTGGTGAGTTTTACCACATTAGCACGTCCAGGTTCCTGTTCACTGTCTGACCAGTTTAGCCAGACATCATCTGAGGCTTTGAGAACCTTCCCTTTTTCAGCATCTTGGGTGAGTAACATCTTTTTCTTGTAGTACTCGGCATCCTTTCGTTTGGGTAGTCTGCATTCACGTGCAAAGTGACCTGTTTTACCACAGTTGCAACAAACATTATCGGGGTCCTTGGTGTCAGGAGCACGGTATTGAGTGGTTGAGGTTTCAGGTTTTCTGTAGTAAGAGGAGCTGGATGAGGTTCGAATCTTGTTGTTTCTGTTAAAACCTCCAGTCGATCTCCTGAGGTTCAGTTGCTTGCTGAACATTGCGGCGGCTTTGACGAGATCTCGATGTTCTTCATCAACATCTGAATAAGTGTCCTCATCAGAGAAGATGGTTTGTTTTCCTTTTCCGTCGATGAAGTTGTCAAACCTTCCTTTCCACTCGTCAAACAGTCCCTCGAACATCATGGGAGGACGAGTATCCGAGCCCACAACCAAAGCATCACGGTTTGCAGTAGCCATCTTAGCTAAGTGGTGTGAACTGAGTGGTGCAAGAGAGAAGAAATTGAGTGTGGAGTAACACTTGTATAAACAGAGTGAAATTAGGGTTTTGGTGTAAAACCACTTGTGAAAACTGAATGGTTTTTGAGCAAAGCCAAATTTCAAGTTAACCTATGTTTTCGAGCACCACAAAAAAATAGGGAAATGGAGTTTTTCGAGCAGCACAGTTCTGAGATCAAAATCCAAGGTTTTCGAGCAACTAGGGTGTTCGAGCACCTACTTAATTCTAGAGCACCTAAAGTATTTCGAGCAGATAACTAGGGTTTTAAGCAAAACCAAGCCCACAAAACAGGGTGGTTTTCGAGCAAAACCAGGTTATCTGGACACAAGGTTTTCGAGCACAAAAGGACAGAATCTTTAAGTTTTCGAACAAAATGAGATTTTCGTGCAAGGTTTTCGAGCACCACAAATCACTGTTTTTCAGTCAATCTTTTAAGATTTAATCTTAATTTTTCGAGCAGATGCTCAGGTTGCTTACTGTTTTCGAGCAAAAATCCCCTTTTTCAACGTTTTTCGAGAATTTTGACTGAAAAAAGTTTAGTTCAGTGAGTTTAAAATTCAAACTTGTTTGACTTTTAAGAAAGAGAAAGCCATGCACGTGAACTCTTACACTTAAGTACAAGGTGATGCATACAAGGACACGTCTTTTGTCCTTTCTGACATAAGTCGAGATAATATTTCAAGGACAAGTCACTTTCGTACCAAAACTAATGGGTAAAGCCGTTTTCGGTGGGTATTGACCGAAGGTCCAAAGTTTGGAGCCTAAAACAACTAAACACGTGGCAAATGCAATAGAGTTTTTCGGGCAAAACCTTAGGGTTTCACTGAAGTGAAGTAACCCTAGGAGGTTTTCGAGCATTATCAAACCCAGATGGGGTTTTTCGAGCACAAAATCTAGAAAACTTAAGCAATTTTACAAGTAATTTCAAGTAGAATTAGCAGAGTTTCAAGGTAATTCAGCAGTGAATCATGTAGTATTACAGCCTTTAAATGATCTAAGCAAGAATTAAGTGAGAAAATACAAGAATGTTTCAATTAACCCATGAACAAAGTGACAAAATCATCATTTTTCAAGCATAGCAGCAGGAACATGAACATAGGAACATGAATAACGATCTAAATACATGTGCTAAGCATTAAACTAACAGAACATAACACAGAACTCATGTTATTTCAACATACAGGTCAGAAACATGTTAAACATATTTTATCACTCAAAAGTATAGTATTTTAAGTAACTTTTTCGTGCATGAAAGTCTGAGAAACAAATGATTCTGAGGAATAACCTTCGAATTTTAGAGCATGTTTAAGCAATATTTGACAGATTACTAGCATATACAAACATATTCTTAACATACAACAACCATATTTATGACCAAAAAGAGGAAAACGTGATACCTCAACCGAATAACACCAAACTCTCCAAAAACATGATTCTTGAAGCTTCAATCCTTGGATCAACAAGCAAGATAGCAAGTCCCGCTCTGATACCAATTGTTAGTCCCAAAAGAAGCCTAGATTGACGGTTTTAGTTGGATGTTTGGTGGGTTAGAAGTATGAGTTATCAAAACAAGTAGAGAGAAAGTGATAAGATTTTAATATACAAAATGGATAACTAACTTATTACCAAGTGAGGAGGTTGTTTATATATGACAACCTCCAAAGTACAAGAGTTACAAGTTAACATGGTAAATACAGAAAATACATTACAAAGTAATAATAAAACCGTGCGCCACTAATCTATTACATAAACATATGTCAACATATATATATATATATATATATATATATATATATATATATATATATATATATATATATAAGTGTGTATATAATATTTTGAATTAATAAAGTACACTTAATCAATTTGAAATTAAAAATGTATAATAATAAATAAAATAATTAAGTTACTAATATATGAATATATATAAACATATATATAATATTATGAATCTCTATATATAAATATATAAGAGTTCTGTATATAATTATTATTATATGCATATTGTATAGGATATAAATATTAAATATTAAATATATATGTTATTATATATATATATATATATATATATATATATATACAATTATTAAATATTACATGATCAATAATATGTGATATTAATATATTAAATTAAATTACAAATTAAGACATAGTTGTTATTGTAATATTATTATTACTTTCAGTATTACTATTAATATTAGTATTATTATCATTATTATTATTATTATTATTATTATAATTGTAAGGTTATGATCATCAAATTAAAAAAAATAAAAAAATAAATCTAAATATTAATATAAAAATAATTAAAAGTATAATTTAGTTGTAATTCAAATGTCATTAGTTATTATTAAAAATTTCATTATTAACAATTGTTATTAATAATTATCAATATTCTTGTTACTAATATTATATATTCATTATTATTATTAATATAAGTATTATTATAAGAACTATCATTTATATTGATATTACTAATATTATCATCATTATAATTATGATTTTAGTTATTAATATGATTATTATTATTATTATTATTAGTAATATTTTGATATTATTATTATTATTATTATTAATATCCTTATTATTAATTCTATTATTATTATTATTACTGATTATAATATAATTATTTAATAGAATTATACTTATTAAAAATTAAATATCAAAATTTAGTTAATATATATAATCAGATAAAAACAAATTCTGTTACGAATCAATATCAGATTTATATTTTTGTCGTCCTTTTTGTGTGCCCGATTGGAAAAAAATGTCCATCCTTTTGATACCAAACAAAAATTTATCACATCATTCACTGCATCAAATATTCGATTCTCCTTTTTATATACAGCCATTTCCATCTGTAATAGAGGAACTTAAAAACAGAAATTACATATAGCAACTCGTCAACCCTCTGTTTTTGAACAATTTTATCAAAAACTCGAATTAGAATGAATTGACAAAATCTATTAATGCAATAATGTTAGGAATCGTCCATCTGATCTGACTTAAGTTTTCAACCTTCAATTCATTCTATCGAATTATAATTTTGAAGTCAGAGTTTTATTCAAAAAAGTCAAAAATTATGTTCATTGTAAAATTCGAATTTGTTTTATGATTTCTCGTATAATTGATGATCTATAATGATTATAGCAATGATGTACAACACAAGTCATGTTGTAATCATAATCTATAACAATCTTAATTTTAAATTCAATGTTTGAGTTCATAATACTCTTGACTGTGATAATCCTTAGTTTAAATTCGAATGCATTTTTAAAAATCTAGAATTACAGAAGTGTTAAAAATTATCTATACAAACTTTCTGTAAAGTTTTAGTTTTCAAATCTTTCAAATAAATTCGAATTTCAGAAGTCAAACTCTAAAATCAAAAAGTCAAACATTTGATCCATCAAGAAATTCGAATTAATTCTGATGTTATAAGTTCAATTAGTAATTTAGAAAGTTTTTAGGAATCATTTAACTTATATTTCATGTTGAAAATATAACCTAAAACGATTTGGATTTTTAAAATTAAAATTCGTGTTTTGATAGAGTGTTCTTGCTACCATCGTATGATTTCTGTCTGATAATCAAACACAAACCCCAACAGATCGATTCTACTTCAAATACAAGTCCTAAATTAAACTAGTAAATCATTGTTATGACAGAATTTTCCTTGGTCGACTTATCTGATATTGAAAGAGAAGAGAAATAGATACGATTTGATATTAAAAGAATAATAGGGTTAAATATAAATAGATAAACTGGAATGGATCAATGGTTAGGGTGCTTGTCCGGGTAGCGTGAGGTCACGGGTTCAAGCCCGACTGGTGGCTGTTTTTTTAAAGCATATATTAGTAAGGTAGTTCTCTTCATTTTTATTTTTATTATTAATATTATTATTATTATTATTGATATAATTATTGTTATTATTATTGTTATTGTTATTACTAGCATTATAATTATTATTAGTATTATAACTATCATTACAAGTATCATAATCACTATTATTATTAATATTATTATTATTATTATTATTATTATTATTATTATTATTATTATTATTATTATTATTATTATTATTATTATTATTGTTATTATTATTATTGTATTATTAATTATTGATATTATTACTAAGTATTATAGTTATTATTATTACTAGTGTTACTAATAAGTATTAGTTATCTTTTATTATTATCATAATTATAAATACAATTATAATTATTATTATCATTAAGATTATGATTATTATTATCATTATTAGTATGAAAATAATATACTTTATTATTATTTCCATTAATATTAATATTAGGATCATTTTATGATTATTAAGTATTAGTATTAATATAAGTGTATTTATTAACATTATTATTATTATTATGAATATCATTATAAATGAATTATTATTAAAATTATTATCATTAGTAAGGAAATGGTTATTTTTATAGCTATTATTACTATTAATATTATTATTGTTATCAGAAATACTAAAAGTATCATTATTTTTAAATCTATCAATTTATTAAAAATTAGTATATTCATTAATAATATTATTAGTAGTATCATTATTATTAATATTATAAGTATTATAAAATTATCATTTTATACAAAAACATATTTAATACATGTAATTAAACTATATTAATATCTTATTTATTAAAATGAATATATTTAATCAAATAATTAAATATATAAGTTATTAATATAAAAATTATATCACTGATAATAATATATATTTGTTCGACTACAAGTATATGTTTTAATATTTATATGAATGATATAGGTTCGTGAATCCGAGGCCAACCCTACACTTGTTCAATGTCGTCATATGTATTTTTACTACAAAATACAGTATAGTGAGTTTCATTTGCTCCCTTTTACTCTTTACATTTTTGGGCTGAGAATACATGCGCCGTTTTTATAACTGTTTTACTAAATGCTTTGAGATATATTTTTGAACTGGGAATACATGAACTGCTTTTATAATCGTTTGATGAAATAGACACAAATATTCAAAACTACATTCTATGATAGAATTATTTGGATTCAGAGGTTCGATTTCTATAAAGATTGTATTATCGACCATCGGTGAGATGATTTTGTCATTGCACGCACGCATTAGCTCCCGAAATGGTTTGATTTTGTAGTTAGTAACGGAGAGATGATTTTGTCATTGCACGCACGCATTAGCTCCCGTTTTAGCTACCATCGGCGAGATGATTTTGCATTGCACGCACGCATTAGCTCCCGATGTATTGTATTGTATTGTATTCGATTTTGTAGTTAGTAACGGAGAGATGATTTTGTCATTGCACGCACGCATTAGCTCCCATTTTAGCTACCCTTGGAGAGATGATTTTGCATTGCACGCACGCATTAGCTCCTGTTGTAAAATTATATTGTATTAACTACCACGGTGAGATGATTTTGCATTGCACGCACGCATTAGCTACCGTTGGTGTGTTGTTTGAAAGGTTCTGGTGTTCTTCATATGAATGATTTTACAGCAGGAGTAGACCTGCACAGATTGTTTTCTAAGTATGAGTATCTTGTGGTCTATTATACTATTGGAAATGATTATTTATAATAAACTAATGAACTCACCAACCTTTTGGTTGACACTTTAAAGCATGTTTATTCTCAGGTGTGAAAGAAATCTTCCGCTGTGCATTAGCTCATTTTAAGGACATTACATGGAGTCATTCATGGCATATTTCAAAAGACGTTGCATTCGAGTCATTGAGTTCATCAAGATTATGATTAAGTCATTTATAGTTGGATGTATTATGAAATGGTATGCATGCTGTCAACTTTCGATGTAAAGAAAGTTTGTCTTTCAAAAACGAATGCAACGTTTGTAAAATGTATCATATAGAGGTCAAATACCTCCCGATGTAATCAACTATTATGAATCATTTATAATGTATATGAACGGGTTATTTTAGTTGGTATCAGAGCGGTGGTCTTAGCAAACAAGGTCTTGCATTAGTGTGTCTAACTGATAGTTGCTTAGATGCATTAGTGAGTCTGGACTTCGATCGTGTCTGCATGTCAAAAGTTTTTCTTATCATTTCGTGTCAAAAATTACCTGCTTATCATTCTTAGGGAATCACTTGCTTATCATTCTTAGTCTAGACACATCTTACTGCATTGACTGCATGAATAGTGTATAGGCAAAATTTATATCTTAACATATCTGCTAATCCATATCTTAGCATATCTGTTACTATAAACTTTGCCTGATATATTCCGTAAATTCCTCCGTAATCTATGAAATCTTTTGTTCTATATATATGGATATTCTATGTAATTAGAATACCATCCAATATCCGAAATTCATTTCATACCGAAAAACCCTTTATTCGATCGTACGAAATGGAATTCGCCACTAGTTCAAGTCCCTCGGATTCCGATATGGAGTTTCACTCAAGCTCCGAAAGCAGTATAACCAGAATGGACCAACAAATCAGTCATCACCAATTCTGGTTGAATTGGGAATGGGTTCGTAGTCGACTTAAACAATGGAGACGCGAAGAAGGCGATCCTTTCCAACAACCGAATTCACCTCTTGGCGAAGAACCTGAAGCACTTACCAGCGAGCCTATCTGAAACACCAGTTTCAGTCTCATTTCCAGAGTAGCTCAACACGATTATATTCTATCCACAATTCTAAACCTTATTCATTCGCTCATTTCGACCGACAATCATTCCAGAATAATGGAAGAAGTCAACGAGCTTCGCGCTCGAGTTACCAATTTGGAGAATATGGTGCAAAACTTACCAGCTTCAGCAACATCACCAGCATCAACAGTACCACCAACAACCCAAGTTTCAACATCACATGCCTCAACATCTCATTATGTACCTCGAGCATAATCATCATTCTACGAATCGTTCTACATCATTTATCTTCGTTCGACATGGCGATTATGTAATTTCTAATGTTTTAGAGATTATATATTCTTATTCTAACGGTAAATCGAATGAGTCTAATATCATATTGACTCATTAAATCCCTGATTACATCTGAATAAAATATATATGTATATATGTTTTCATAAAGATCGTAATTAAAAATTCTTTTGTACAAACTGTTAATGGTGAAAATATTTTAACGGGTAGGTAATACCCGAGGAATATTTAATTTTCCCCTTAATAAGTTACACTGTACATTTTTCGAATATGATTCAACAGTCATTTACTATCCTACTTACAACAACCGATATACGTATCCGTTCACCGCAGAATAACCATTTTCATTCAATTTCATATTTGAATTTTGACCTATCAGAATTCAACAAGTGGCATAATGAAGAAAACATTTGACAAAATAAAATTTGTTAGAAACAGACAAATTAACTATGAGGAATTTTGTTAAGAATTCACGCTAATAAAATCCTAGCTAACTGTTCCTAGTTAACTGTTAATTCTGTATTACATTTTTTTATAGCAATTTATTTATCGCAATTTTAATTCTCGCAATTTTATTTATCGTCATTTAATTTCTGTTATTTATTTTACGCACTTTAAATATCGTTGTATAAATCAGGACACATATACAATGTTTTGACATATCATATTGACATCATCTATATATATTATTTGGAATAATCATAGACACTCTATATGCTGTAATGCTAGAGTTCGCTATATAGGTTTGAGGTTGATTCTAAAATAATATATATACTTTGAGTTGTGATCGAGTCTGAGACATGTAAACAATGGGTCACGATACGTATTAATTAATTCGAATATTATATATTAAACTATATATGAATCATTGAACTACTAACTGTGGACTACTAACATTGGACAATTAAAATGAATTAAAATATTGATTTTAACATATGAAACTAAACATTTCTTCAAGTTTGCCACTTGATTTATCTTAAACCTCATTTGAATCTTGACGATTACAATCTACGTCTAAACCTTCCATAATTCTTGAAAACACCTCAATTGAAAGGATGAACCAACCGCACTTCATCTACGGAATGAAAGATTTATGCATATAGTTATGCACATGAAAAACTCTCGGAAATTGAGTAAACGTTAACAAGTATCTGTGATAGCTCCTTTGGCATTGTTATTACCGAAAATAATTTTACAATCCCTCTCCAAATTAGTCAATTTTGTCATAGCTCCAGCAAATCAACTTCGACTTTTCGTTCGAAACAAACTTATTATAACTTTGATATATATATATATATATATATATATATATATATATATATATATATATATATATATATATATATATATATATATATATATATATATATATATATATATATATATATATATATATATATATATATATATATATATATATATATATGCGTGCTCTTTTATTGTTACCGGGGAACCTTTTATATTCCACCATATTACCATCAGCGTTTAATCATCTAAAAACACAATTCTCTTGAAACCACCTCGGATTGATAACCGATGATTCAGATATGGTAGCATTAAATGCAGAGGAAACAACAAAATTGTAGATGGTCTAAACAGCCAAAAGTTTGATAATAAAGAATGGAATGTTGGGAACGCTCGATAGAAAATTTGGTACTGAAAAAAAAATAGATTGAGCTAACCATGAAGGAGACCAAGGACAAATACGAGGACCAAACTCTATATTCAAAGAATCCAGGTAATTCTAGATCCGATGAAATCTTTAGAGAATATCCTGCTCCGAAGTCATGTTAAAATCTTGCAGAAAATTTTTCCTATTCAACTTTTGAACTTAGAAATTATAAAATATCATCATAAATATCTTCGATACTTCTGAAGATATTTTCATAAATATTCTCGTCCGAAATTATATACCTCTTCGTGCTATCTGTAATACATTATATTGGAAATTTTTGTAAAATCTAAGTATAAACTATGAATGAATTCTGAAGTAGTGTTGGGAACTGAAGCATGAGTTAGTATAATATAATGACACTTGATCAACGTGATTATATTACAGTAAGTCATGCTGAGTTTCTAATGAAACGTGATGATTCACAGACAATAACGTCATCATGTGCCATGTTTCACGACTCTTACATTCTATCTAATTTATAAACACATCAAGAACATATTTGCTTGATAGTCCTATCTCTTCCCTTAAATTCTGGTAATTTGACAAGTCAGATTGTGCTATTACCGTTTCTTTCTTAGAACATTAGTCTTGTTCATTCGAAACTCCATACTTACGAATTCTGGACCCTTATTTACTTTATTTAAAGTCGGAAAGAAAAAAAAACAAAAGCATGGAGCTTCGAAATATAAAGGAGGATATAAAGCCAGATAACAATACATAAATTACAAACCGTGTATGTCAATGTTTATCGCAACATAAAGACATGGGAGAATTAAAAACACTGTAACCCCAAGGGCGAAGTAGAAGAAAACAGATTCCTCCGGTGGAAGTTGAAATAGGAGAATGATTGTTGCTATAGTAAGGATAAGGACAAGGATCAGAACTGGATTAAGCATTTTCACAATCTTTTGAATTTGAAAATTGAGTATAGGAGTGATAAAAATAATGGAACGGAAAAAGTTTAATTTATAATGGAAATGTCAGACAGAGTAATCGAGGCAGATTACTGTATTTAATTATAGAGATATTAATTTTCTTATTCACCGAAGAATCAAATCTTTTAGAATTCGAAGATTTTCTTTAAATTCCTTGATTTCCGGAAATCAACCATGACTACGTCACCAGACAAGACGAATCTGTATTTATTCATTTCACTCTTTTGTGATAGCTTCATTCGTACTATTCGAATAACCGAATTGTTTTATCCATAGTACTCAATGATGATAAAACTCTATTTATCAACTCATATTCGTCATGAAAACATTTTTATTGTTAGCCATGATGACCCCAATCAAATTTCGGGACGAAATTTCATTAATGGGTAGGTACTGTGACGACCCAAAAATTTCCGATCAAATTTAAACCTTAATCTTATATGGTTTCGACACGATAAGCAAAGTCTGTAATGATGAGTCTCTGAAATTTTGAACTATTTCATATATTCCATTGACCTTCGACTATTCCCGACCATTCACGAACTATTGTGTCTAGATAAATATAAATATATATATATATATATATATATATATATATATATATATATATATATATATATATATATATATATATATATATATATATATGTGATGACCCGAATTTTTCTGACTACTTGATTATACTATTTACATGATTTAATAATTTTAACTTGATAAGCAATGAATTTTAATAAGTCTTGAGCCTCCGGAAAGAATTTTAAATAAGCAGTTGACCACCCTTTTATTCTTACGATTTACGAACGTCATAACTTGTATTAATATATATGTGTGTGTGTGTATATATATATATATATATATATATATATATATATATATATATATATATATTTAACTTGAAAATATGATAATTAAATATCTCATTAAGTATATTAATAAAGTATTATATATATATTTTCATACTACTAATTTAAAGAGTTTTTGAACAATATATATGTTACTATTTAAACGACGTAATTAACTTATGTTAAAATGTATTTACATATAATGTATTACGAGTGTAAATACATCCTTACAAGTATTGAATACACTTTATAATTGTGACGACCCACAAATTTCCAACCAAATTTAAACTTAAATCTTTATATGGTTTCGACACGATAAGCAAAGACGATAATATTGAGTTTCAAAAATTTTGAACTGTTATCATATCTTAAATTATCCTGAGACTATTCCTGACGATTCACGAACAATTATGTGTAAGTAAATATGTGAATATATATATAAAAATAAATAAAAGTATATTTTATTTTGAATTAATAAAGTATATTTTAAACAATTAGAATTAAAAATGTAAAATAATAAATATAATAATTAAGTTACTATTAAAAAGAATATATATAACTATATATGATATGAATCTACATATGATACCTATTAATAATTATTAATATATGGTAATAAAAAAAATATATAAATATTAGATATTCAATAAATGTTATCATATAATATAACATATATTAATTGAAAAATTAATATATTAAAAGTAATTACAAGCTTAATTATAGTTGTTATACTATAATTACATTAATTATTATTATTAGCATTAGTATCATTAAAGATTATAAATTTTACTTTTGTTACATGTAATTGTTATATGATTATTATTAATGGTAACATTCTATTTATCTATGATCATGCTCTTTTAAACAAAAACCACCACAACCCAACTAGTGTAACTTTTGTTTACTAGCTTTCTGTATTATGTTTCCTTTTCAAATGGTCACTTTTCTTTGTCTTTCTCTTTTGCTTTTGTACTAGTATGATTCATCAAACCCAACCCAACACTTTAACCCACTATTATTATTATTACGGTATATAGTCTAATTATTAGTTAAATTATTAGTTAATTGGAGTATGATGTTGGCCGAATAACAACAACATATATGCACGGGTTGTTGTGTTTTTTCTTCTTTGATACCCCACCTGAAAATGATACACTAAGTGGAATCTTACATTGCACCTTATTATTATTTTTTCTTTTGAATCACAAGCCACATACAACCTATTGTGTTGTTTTCTTGTTCAACTACAATTACAAACAAATTATATTTCTTCATTCTCCATACGGTTTGCACACCCGAGAACAATCATCTTCATCACCATCTCTGCCAGTTACCACCATCACACACCATCACCTCTCACTGTGAACCACCACAACTTCTACCACCTACGAACCTCTCTCACGTCACCGGCCATCTCCTATGACTACACTCTCCAACCATCGACCCATTTTAAATTTTCTATTTAAACTCCAATGGTTTTCTGTTCTATCTCAAACAAACAACCACCAACGATCACTATCTACCTGCTACACTTCGAACAGACCACCCATCTAATCACCACCCTTACCATCACGAATGCTGCTACGCTTGTTGTTGCTATTCTTGTGCTCTAACAGATCCAAAACCCTTCTGATAATCGCTGCAGCTACCCTTTCTATTACTGTGTGCTTCAATCCATCTGTTTATGGTTCTGATCATGTATCAATACATCATTATCACCACGAACCACCATCTCTAACCATCATCACAACCTGTCCCCATACTATGTCTACACTTATACTTTTGGTTACTTCTGTTATTGTCTGATCACAACAAAACCCAACCAAAACTTCTGTGTCATTGTTCCTGTTCAAACCATCACCACTAACAATTGCAAAACATAATATTGCTTTTACCCATTGAAGCACCTGCAACTCATAACCTACGATTGAATATACTGCTAATGTTTTTGTTAATATTTTTTTTAAAAAATAAAAAAAAATATAAATAGAATGAAATCGAACCAGGCTTCTGACTCAATTCTATTCCTGCTAATCGTTGCTATTTTGAGGCAGAACCCATCAACAAACCATCATCAGTATCTATCGTAAGTTTCTAATTCATTTTCTGTGATTTCAGCCTTGAAATACCAAACACAATCACTATAAACTATCACAAATCACTGCTATATTGCTGTTATTCGAACCCATTATTCGCTACTGCTAATGATTTAACCCCTGTTCTATCACACCAAAATTTTCTTTCCTGCTACAAACAATCAATCAATTCATTTATACAATAATTAATAAATGAAACCTCCTTCCATCAACTGATCGAATTTCAATTGATTGAAAGAAACCGAAATCTTTTAAGTAATTTAATCCTATGATTGTTTGTTAAGTTTAAAACGAATTGAAGAAACATACCTAGGACTTGTCTCCGTTTCCTGTGGAGGATCTTGAATGAACAAACGAACGATCGAATTAGGGTTGATGAATGAAATAGATTGAAGACTCTAGGGTTTCTAATCGTGCGTATATAAAGAGCTGTGGAAATAAATTAGGGTAAAGTGGATTGCCTGGGAATATAATTGGGGTACTGAATAGGTAAGATAAATGCTCTGTATTTCCCTTCCTTATTTTTATAAATTTAGTTACTTTATTATTTATTAGTACCATATTTATTATTATTATTAATATTATATATTATTATCATTATGATTATTATTATTATTATTATTATTATTATTATTATTATTATTATTATTATTTTTATTATTATTATTATTATTATTATTATTATTATTATTAAAAGTAAAGTATTAGTATTATTAATATCATTAACATTATTATTATCACAAATATTATTATTATTATTATTGACATATAATATTCTATATATTTTATTATTACTATTATCATTATTATTATTTTTATCATTATTTATATTAGTTTTAACATTAATATTATTATTATCATTATTATGGTTAATATTATTTTTATAAAAATTACCGTTATTATTACTATTATTACTATTTTAAAATGAATATTAGTTATTGTTAGTATTATTATAAAGATACTACAACTTTTCATTTATCAATATTATTTTACTAAATAAATATTATTTGTACAAAAATATATTTAAATACATATAACATAACTATATGAATATTTTATAATAAAAACTAATTATGAATCTAATGTATATAAAATAAAAACAGTTAATTTAGTTATTGATGAAACATATAATTTATTAAGATAACAATTAATAATAATATATAAATTTGTTCAATTATTATTATGTATTTTAATATATATAAAACTGATATAGGTTCGTGAATCTGAGGCCAACCTTGCATTATTCAATATCGTCATATGTATTTTACTACAAACTACATTAGGTGAGTTTCATTTGCTCCCTTTTTAATTGCTTTTGCAATATATATTTTTGGGCTGAGAATACATGCGTTGCTTTTATAAATATTTACAAAATAGACACATGTACTTAAAAATACATTCTACGTTGAGTTGTACCACTGGCATACTTCCCTGTAGCTTGGTAATTGCTATTTACATGGGTATTGTAAACGCGAATCCTGTTGATAGATCTATCGGGCCTGACAACCCCAACCGGACTGGACGACCAGTATTCAACGGTTGCACAGTACTTCGTTTCGGTGACTACACTTGGTACGGTGTAGTGAGATTTCATAATTAAGGGAATATGCGACGTGATTAAATGTTAAGTATGGTTACCAGGTGCTTAACTACTTAGAATGCTTTACATACACTTGCGAGTGTATTATGTTTATGATGATGAAATCTTGTGGTCTATTAAAATATTGAAATGATTGTTATGATAAACCTATGAGCTCACCAACCTTTTGGTTGACACTTTAAAGCATGTTTATTCTCAGGTACGAATTAAGTCTTCCGCTGTGCATTTGCTCAATTTAAGGATATTACTTGGAGTCGATCATCGTAATGGGACCAAATGTTGATGACTTCGTCCAGGTGGATAAGGACGGGTTGTTACAGGTGGCATCAGAGCGGTGGTCTTAGCGAACCAGGTCTTGCATTAGTGTGTCTAACTGATAGTTGATTAGATGCATTAGTGAGTCTGAACTTCGACCGTGTATGCATGTCAAAAGTTCTGCTTATCATTTCTAGTCGAAAATCATCTGCTTATCATCCTTAGAAAATTACCTGCTTATTATTCTTAGTCTAGACATGTCTTACTGCCTCTATTGCGTAGACAATGTATAGATAAATTCATATCTTAGCGTATCTGTTATTGTTACCTTTGTCTGACAGCTTCCGTAGGTTTCTCCGTAACTTATGGGATTTTAGTATTATATATGCATATGTAAATTATGTATTGCAAGGTACTAATCTACATTCTATAATATATTTCATATCGAAAAGTCTTTCATCTGATCGTACGAGATGAATCCCTCAACTAGTTCGAATTCTTCGGATTCCAACAGCTATCTCGATATGGAGTTTCACCTATCAGCATCACCAGAATGAATCAACCGATCAGTCATCCCCAATTCATCTGATGGGTTCGTAGTTGACTTAATCAATGGAAACGAGAAGAAGGCGATCCTTTCCATCCACCACATTCCCCTCTTGGCGAAGAATCTGAAGCACTCACCGGCGAACCTGTTCGTAATACTATTTTCTCTCTCATTTTCTGAATATCTCGCCAAGATTATATTCTATCTAAAATTTTGAATCTCATTCACCCGCTCGTTCTGACCGACATTCATCCTGAAGTAATAAGTCAACGAACTTCGAGCTCGAATAATCAATTTGGAGAATATGGTGCAAAATGTACCAGCTTCAGCAACATCACCGGCACCAACAGTACCATCAGTAACAGCACCAGTACCATCAACAATCCATACCTCAACATCTCATTCTATATCTCGAGTATAATTATCGTTCTACGAATCGTTCTACATCATTTATCCTCGTTCGACATGGCGATTATGTAATCTCTAATGTTTTAGAGATTATATATTCTTGATCTAACAGTAAATCAAATGAGTCTAATATCATATTGACTCATTAAACCCATGATTACATCTGAAGAAAATATATATGTATATATGTTTTCATAAAGGTTGTAATTAAAAATTCTTTCGTACAAACTGTTAATGATGAAAATATTTTAACGGGTAGGTAATACCCGAGGAATATTTAGATTTCATATTAATAAGTTACACTGTACATTCTTCAACTCAGATTCATCAGTCATTAACAATACTGCTTAAATCTACATATATACGTATCCGTTCACCAAAGAACAACTATTTTCATTCAAATTCAATTTCATATTTGGATTTTGACCTATCAGAATCCAACAAGTGGCTTAATGAAGAAAACATTGGACAAAATAAAATTTGTTAGAAACAAACAAATTAACTATGAGAAATTTTGTTAAGAATCCACGCTAACTGTTCCTAGCTAATTGTTCCCAGCTAACTGATTACACTTTATTTATCGCAATTTTATTTATCGTCATTTAATTTCTGTTATTTACTTTACGCATTTTATTTATCGTCATTTAATTTCTGTATTTATTTTACGCACTTTAAATATCGGGACACGTATACAAGGTTTTGACATATCATATCGACGCATCTATATATATTATTTGGAATCACCATAGACACTCTATATGCAGTAATGATCGAGTTCTCTATACAGGGTTGAGGTTGATTCTATAATAATATATATACTTTGAGTTGTGATCGAGTCTGAGACGTATACGGGTCACGACACGTATTAATTAATTCGAATATAATATAATAAAATATATATGAAGTACTGGACTGTTAACTGTGGACTATCGACTGTGGACTAATAACATTGGACAATTAAAATGAATTAAAATATTGATTATAACATGTGAAACTAAACAATTCTTCAAGTTTGCCACTTGATTTCTTCTTAAACCTCATTTGAATCTTGATGATTCCAATCCATGTTCAAATCTTTCATGATTCTTGAAAACACCTCGATCGAGAGGATGAACCATCCGCACTCCATCTACGAAAGAAAAGATTTATGCATATAGTTATGCACCTGAAAAACCCTCGGAAACTGAGTAAACGTTTAACATGTAGCTGTGCCAATTCCTTTAGTGTTATTATTACCCAAAATAATTTGGTAATTCCTTTCAAAGTAGAAAATTTTGTCACAGCTCCAACAAGTCAACTCCGATTTTTCATCCGAAACAACCTTATTATAACCTTGATATATATGTGTACTCTTTATTGTTACTGGGGAACCTTTTATATTCCACCATACTACCATCAGCGTTTAATTATCTCAAAATGCAATTCTCCTGAAAACACCTCGGTTTGATAACCGATGACCCAGATCCGTTAACTTTGAAAATGCTGATGAAGCAGCATGTTGTAGATGGTCTAAACGGCCAAGAGTTTGATGATAAAGAATGGAATGTTGGGAACGCTCGATAGAAAATTTTGATACTGAAAAAAAACGGATTGAGCTAACCATGAAGGAGACCAAGGATAAATACAAGGACCAAACTCTATATTCAAAGAATACAGGTAATTCTGGATTCGATGAAATCTTTAGAATATATTGCTCCGAAGTCATGTTAAAATCTTGCGGAAATTTTTTTTTTTTCTTCATCAACCTTCGAACTTAGAAATTCCAAAATATCATCATAAATATCTTCGATATTTCTGAGGATATTTTCATAAATATTCTTGTCCAAAATTATCTACCTCTTCGTGTTTTCTGTATTTCATTATATTGGGAACTTCTGTAAAATCTAAATATAAATTATGAATGAATTGTGGAAAAATGTTGGGAATTGAAGCATGAGTTAGTATAATATAATGGCGCTTGGCCAACGTGATTATATTATAGTAAGTCATGCAGAGTTTCTGATGAAACGTGATGATGGTTCACAGTAGATCATACCATTATCATGTGTCATGTTACATAACTCTTTCATTCTACTTAACCTCTGAACATATCAGAAAAATATATTCTTGATAGTCCTATTCTCAGTGATTCTGGTAATTTGACAAATCAAATCGTGCTATTACGTTCTTTCTTGGTTAGAACATTAAATTCATTCGAAACTTCATACTTACGAATTCTGGACCGTTACTTGCGTTACTAGAGGTCAAGAGGAGAATAAAAAGTCAAAGAGCTCCGAAACATAAGGGAAGATATGAAGCTCGACAACAACACAGAAATTACAAACCGGGTATGTCAATGCGTATAGCAATATAAAGACACGGGAGAATGAAAAATACTATAACTCCAAGGTAATAGTAGAAGTGAATAGATTTCTCCGGTGGTAAATAGAAAAGAGGAATTGACAGATATGATAGTTAGAAAGATATCAAGAATCAGAATGAAATGGAGCATTTCCACAATATTTTGGAAGTATGAATGGAGGAAGAAAGTATGGGAATGGTGAAAACAATGGAACGGAAGAGTTTAAATTTATAAGGAAAATATCAGACGTAACAATCGAAGTAGATTACCACATTTCATTAAAGAGACCCTAATTTCCTTAAATTCCGAAGGATCAGATCTTATATAGATTATGAAGATTTCCTTCAAATCTCTTGAATTCTGGAATTCAACCCCGATTACGTCAAAAGCTAAGAAGAATCTTATTTTCCTCCGTTCACTATTTCGTAATAGTTTCACTCGTACTCTTTACACCATCGAATTGTTTATTCTATATCACTCGATAGTGAGAAAACTTTATATATCAACTCATATTCGTTATGAAAACATTTTTACTGCTAACCATGACCACCTCACTCAAATTTCGGGACGAAATTTCTTTAACGGGTAGGTACTGTGATGACCCGCAAATTTCCAACCAAATTTAAACTTAAATCTTTATATGGTTTCGACACGATAAGCAAAGACGATAATATTGAGTTTCAAAAATTTTGAACTGTTATCATATCTTAAATTATCCTGAGACTATTCCTGACGATTCACGAACAATTATGTGTAAGTAAATATGTGAATATATATAAAAATAAATAAAAGTGTATATTAATATTTTATTTTGAATTAATAAAGTATATTTTAAACAATTAGAATTAAAAATGTAAAATAATAAATATAATAATTAAGTTACTATTAAAAAGAATATATATAACTATATATGATATGAATCTACATATGATACCTATTAATAATTATTAATATATGGTAATAAAAAAAATATATAAATATTAGATATTCAATAAATGTTATCATATAATATAACATATATTAATTGAAAAATTAATATATTAAAAGTAATTACAAGCTTAATTATAGTTGTTATACTATAATTACATTAATTATTATTATTAGCATTAGTATCATTAAAGATTATAAATTTTACTTTTGTTACATGTAATTGTTATATGATTATTATTAATGGTAACATTCTATTTATCTATGATCATGCTCTTTTAAACAAAAACCACCACAACCCAACTAGTGTAACTTTTGTTTACTAGCTTTCTGTATTATGTTTCCTTTTCAAATGGTCACTTTTCTTTGTCTTTCTCTTTTGCTTTTGTACTAGTATGATTCATCAAACCCAACCCAACACTTTAACCCACTATTATTATTACGGTATATAGTCTAATTATTAGTTAAATTATTAGTTAATTGGAGTATGATGTTGGCCGAATAACAACAACATATATGCACGGGTTGTTGTGTTTTTTCTTCTTTGATACCCCACCTGAAAATGATACACTAAGTGGAATCTTACATTGCACCTTATTATTATTTTTTCTTTTGAATCACAAGCCACATACAACCTATTGTGTTGTTTTCTTGTTCAACTACAATTACAAACAAATTATATTTCTTCATTCTCCATACGGTTTGCACACCCGAGAACAATCATCTTCATCACCATCTCTGCCAGTTACCACCATCACACACCATCACCTCTCACTGTGAACCACCACAACTTCTACCACCTACGAACCTCTCTTACGTCACCGGCCATCTCCTATGACTACACTCTCCAACCATCGACCCATTTTAAATTTTCTATTTAAACTCCAATGGTTTTCTATTCTATCTCAAACAAACAACCACCAACGATCACTATCTACCTGCTACACTTCGAACAGACCACCCATCTAATCACCACCCTTACCATCACGAATGCTGCTACGCTTGTTGTTGCTATTCTTGTGCTCCAACAGATCCAAAACCCTTCTGATAATCGATGCAGCTACCCTTTCTATTACTGTGTGCTTCAATCCATCTGTTTATGGTTCTGATCATGTATCAATACAACATTATCACCACGAACCACCATCTCTAACCATCGTCACAACCTGTCCCCATACTATGTCTACACTTATACTTTTGGTTACTTCTGTTATTGTCTGATCACAACAAAACCCAACCAAAACTTCTGTGTCATTGTTCCTGTTCAAACCATCACCACTAACAATTGCAAAACATAATATTGCTTTTACCCATTGAAGCACCTGCAACTCATAACCTACGATTGAATATACTGCTAATGTTTTTGTTAATATTTTTTTTTTTAAAAATAAAAAAAAATATAAATAGAATGAAATCGAACCAGGCTTCTGACTCAATTCTATTCCTGCTAATCGTTGCTATTTTGAGGCAGAACCCATCAACAAACCATCATCAGTATCTATCGTAAGTTTCTAATTCATTTTCTGTGATTTCAGCCTTGAAATACCAAACACAATCACTATAAACTATCACAAATCACTGCTATATTGCTGTTATTCGAACCCATTATTCGCTACTGCTAATGATTTAACCCCTGTTCTATCACACCAAAATTTTCTTTCCTGCTACAAACAATCAATCAATTCATTTATACAATAATTAATAAATGAAACCTCCTTCCATCAACTGATCGAATTTCAATTGATTGAAAGAAACCGAAATCTTTTAAGTAATTTAATCCTATGATTGTTTGTTAAGTTTAAAACGAATTGAAGAAACATACCTAGGACTTGTCTCCGTTTCCTGTGGAGGATCTTGAATGAACAAACGAACGATCGAATTAGGGTTGATGAATGAAATAGATTGAAGACTCTAGGGTTTCTAATCGTGCGTATATAAAGAGCTGTGGAAATAAATTAGGGTAAAGTGGATTGCCTGGGAATATAATTGGGGTACTGAATAGGTAAGATAAATGCTCCGTATTTCCCTTCCTTATTTTTATAAATTTAGTTACTTTATTATTTATTAGTACCATATTTATTATTATTATTAATATTATATATTATTATCATTATGATTATGATTATTATTATTATTATTATTATTATTATTATTATTATTATTATTATTATTATTATTATTATTATTTTTATTATTATTATTATTATTATTATTATTATTATTATTATTATTATTATTATTATTATTAAAAGTAAAGTATTAGTATTATTAATATCATTAACATCATTATTATCACAAATATTATTATTATTATTATTGACATATAATATTCTATATATTTTATTATTACTATTATCATTATTATTATTTTTATCATTATTTATATTAGTTTTAACATTAATATTATTATTATCATTATTATGGTTAATATTATTTTTATAAAAATTACCATTATTATTACTATTATTACTATTTTAAAATGAATATTAGTTATTGTTAGTATTATTATAAAGATACTACAACTTTTCATTTATCAATATTATTTTACTAAATAAATATTATTTGTACAAAAATATATTTAAATACATATAACATAACTATATGAATATTTTATAATAAAAACTAATTATGAATCTAATGTATATAGAATAAAAACAGTTAATTTAGTTATTGATGAAACATATAATTTATTAAGATAACAATTAATAATAATATATAAATTTGTTCAATTATTATTATGTATTTTAATATATATAAAACTGATATAGGTTCGTGAATCTGAGGCCAACCTTGCATTATTCAATATCGTCATATGTATTTTACTACAAACTACATTAGGTGAGTTTCATTTGCTCCCTTTTTAATTGCTTTTGCAATATATATTTTTGGGCTGAGAATACATGCGTTGCTTTTATAAATATTTACAAAATAGACACATGTACTTAAAAATACATTCTACGTTGAGTTGTACCACTGGCATACTTCCCTGTAGCTTGGTAATTGCTATTTACATGGGTATTGTAAACGCGAATCCTGTTGATAGATCTATCGGGCCTGACAACCCCAACCGGACTGGACGACCAGTATTCAACGGTTGCACAGTACTTCGTTTCGGTGACTACACTTGGTACGGTGTAGTGAGATTTCATAATAAAGGGAATATGCGACGTGATTAAATGTTAAGTATGGTTACCAGGTGCTCAACTACTTAGAATGCTTTACATACACTTGCGAGTGTATTATGTTTATGATGATGAAATCTTGTGGTCTATTAAAATATTGAAATGATTGTTATGATAAACCTATGAACTCACCAACCTTTTGGTTGACACTTTAAAGCATGTTTATTCTCAGGTACGAATTAAGTCTTCCGCTGTGCATTTGCTCAATTTAAGGATATTACTTGGAGTCGATCATCGCAATGGGACCAAATGTTGATGACTTCGTCCAGGTGGATAAGGACGGGTCATTACAATAATATACCAATACATATAAAGGATAGCTATACTCGTATTTCTGTTCAATTTCCTCAAGAATTCTACTCGCATTCATACGGTATTTTTACCCGTATTATACACAGCTTCTAGAAGTATTTACTATTAGTATATACCAATAGAAATCTGCAATTATTTGAGTAATATGTCATTTATGACCTAATCAATTTAATATGTCATCCATGACTTAATACATTTTAACTTATCTTAGATATTTTTCACTAAAAACCAAATTTTGAAGCCTATAAATAAGCACCATTTCTAACTCATTTTTACACATTCATTTTCCAAATTCTACTTCCAATTTTCACATACACTTGTAAGAACTCTCTCAAGTTTTGTTCTACTACTTCTTTCCAACAACTATACATTCTAAACTTGAGGTAAAAACTCTACTTCAACTCTTGTTCAATTCATATGTAACACCTCATTTTCCCCGTATATGATTTATAGGTGTATTGTGTATGTACGATACGCGTATGAAGGGTTCGGGACATGTTCGGGTGTTAAGGTCTTGTATGCAAGGAAATGAGTCAGACCACGTTGAACATCGCGGCGCGACAAAGGAGGCCGCAGCGCGGCATTTAACTGGAATCCAGATCAGAAGCTTGACAAAAAATGATCCCAGACCTAGTCAAAGGTTGCGGCGCGACGATTAAGGCTGCGACGCGGCATTCTGGGCAAATTGGTGCCGAATTTTTGTAATATTAAATGAGAAGCAAGGGCATTTTGGTCTTTTCACATTTGAGCCAGATTTAAGGCTTTAACCTCATCCACTCACTCATTTTCTTTATTTTCTTTATTTTCTTTTTCCTTTTCTTTCCTATTTTCCTCTCAAAACTTAAAATCCTCAAGTGATTCAAGTGGGATTTTGGAAAGGAAGACACGGGTTTTGATCTTTAGCGTAGTTGACAAGTTTGTTCTCCTCGTTCTTAATTACATGGTGATACTAGTGGTATGCTCTAACTCCGAATTTCATTTTCGTGTTCATCATTCAAATTTGAGGCTTTTGATTATATGATTCATAGATGGAACCCATTTAGTTGTTAATTGGAGATTAACACCAAGATTCGGGTTTATAAGTGTTAAGGGCGGGTTTTGGGTTGGTTAATTATTTAACCATGTTTAAGACTTGTAAATGGTGTACAGTCACTAGCATTAGTGATTATTGGTGTTTTGGAGACTTTTAAGGTTTTCGTGGTTGACTAATTTTGACTAGAGTCAAAATTAGAGTTTGTTGAGGATTATGACCCGAATGTCGATTCGATGAGGTTTGTAAACTTAAAATGGATTAAGTTGAAGTATAAAGCCGAGTTAAGCATGTTTTGGTGTCAAAACTTGTAAATGGTGAGATTTTGACCTTATGGGTCAAAATTAGGGTTTATGGGCGATTTTGAGAACGATAAGTGTTTAACACTTGTGTTCGGGTTTAATTGGCATATTAGGACCATTATCACTTGTGTTAGTGATTATTGGGTAGTTTGGGCGTGGTTTGTCCTTGGAAGTGCATTTGGGTCAAAATTGCACTAAGTGTCGAATTGGATTGGTTTGTAGATCCAATCTAAGTGTGTTGTTGAATTTGTGATAATAGATTAGGTACTTTCCATTGACGAGTTGCGGATTACTTGGAAGCATTTCTTCAAGGCGACAAGGTGAGTGTTAATATCCTATATGCTTATGTATGTGAAGGATGGGTGCGGGTCGGGTGAAGTGGTTCTCGGTCATAGAGCTCACTTCACATATAGGTGGATTTGATGGACTTTTGTATGAGTCCAATTGGCACGGTTGTGCATTTTGGTTGACCACCTTTGGGGAGGTACACGTTTGTGTGTACGTTATCACACGTGGTTGTGAATTGGATGTTATAACCCCAATGGCGAAGGGTTGATATTGTCGTGATGTGGATAACCCCGATGTGGTGGATTTTATAATCCCGTGACCGTGGGTTTGAGTTAGAGAAGTGAATCGCGTGTAGTTCGGATTCACGATGACGCGTGTAGTTCGGTCATCTTATCAAGGACGAATCTCGTGTAGTTCGGATTCACGATGACTCGTGTAGTTCGGTCATCTAATTGAGGTAGTAATCTCGTGTAGTTTCGGATTACTAAGGCTCGTGTAGTTCGGCCAACCTCGATGTTGCGAAGATAGTAATCTCGTGTGGGTTCGGATTACTAAGGCTCGTGTAGCTCGGCCAATCTTCATTGTGGCGTTTGGTATTCGGTAATGGGTTAAGGGGTTAACCTTATTCGTTTTATATTGTTATATATATTAATGTTGTGTTGTAGCTAACCCTCCGGGTGTAGCTTATTGGCGTTGTTCACATCGTCGTTGGTGAACTTACACTTTGTTGATATCTTTAGCTTGTTGCTTAGAGATAGTATGGTATGCTTAGTGTAGTTGCCTTATACATGGATGCTTCGGTATGCGGTATTTGATATTTGTGTGGCGTGTCCATTTTATACATATATATGTATGTAGTATATTATCATTCACTAAGCGTTAGCTTACCCTCTCGTTGTTGATATTTTTATAGGTTCGCATGCTTGGTGGCTCGGGTAAACTTGGGGATTAGAGATCTTGGCTAGGTTGCTTAGAAGATCTTTCTTTTGTACTCGATTAGGATTTGGGTAGCGTAGTCCCAAATCACCATGCTCAGTTTTGTTGGAACTAAACTAGTCGGGTCGTGTATGTTCGTTTGGACAATTAACTAATGGATTAAATGTTTTAAGGTTATTAAACCTTCTATTGTAATTAAAGATGTTTATGGAAAAATAATTGGGACCTAAAGTATTATTTAACGCATATTAAAAAGAAAAATTTTTATGGGCCAGTTTTAATACGGGTTGAGTTGTTACAAGTGGTATCAGAGCATGGTCTAAGGGATTTAGGCGACTTGAGATAGGTGCCTAGACTTAGACTTTGTGTGTGCTTATTTGTTGCAGGACTTGTAGGTGAACGGGTCGGAACGGGTTATAGTTAGTGCTTTGTTTGTAGGTGGACTAACTAGGATTTTTTGGCTTGTGTTGTGATGCTATTCCCTTGTGTGTGTTAATATCGCGTGGAATTGTCGTTGTGTTGGTTATATCATCGAGCGAGGCGGTCATTGTACTAACGAGTTGAGACGACGTGTGTGCGTAATAAAGACTTGCAAACCTTATTACGGGTGCAAATCGTGTCTAACAAGTGATGTACGACGAGTGTTGAGCAAGATGGGGTGGTGTTATGCGTGTTGCTTTATACGTTCGTGGACTAATCGTTTTGCATTCTTTAGAACGACGACGCGAAACGAGATCGAGATGAATGACGAGGAGTTTAACTTTAGAGTTGCGGCCGCCGTTGCGGAGCAAATGAGTGCGTTTCGAGAAGAAATGGATAGGAAGTATTCCGAATTTCAGGGTAGTAGTGAAATGGAGCGTTGTCTTAAGAGCTTCATGAGGACTAAACCCCCGATGTATGACGGGAAACTGGATCCTTTGGAAAGCACAACTTGGATCTCGAATGTCGAAGGGTGTTTTCGTACTATTGAATGCCCTCATGAGAAGAAGACGAGACTCGCTACTAGTTTATTGCGGGGTAGGGCAAAGGATTGGTTGGATGGTAAGATTGATCTTGTCGGTGGTGAGCTGTTTATGACGTTATCGTGGGACAGGTTTAAAAAGAATTCTTCGAGGAGTTCCGGACTTCAGCCGATTTGTCAGAAATGCGTAATGAGTTGCGAAATTTGCAACAGGGTTCTATGGATTTGAATACTCTCCAGACGACCTTTATGGCGAAGGTTCGTTTTTGCCCGGAGTATTTGGGGAATGATAATTTGTTGATGCAAGATTTCTATCGAACCTTGAATGATGACTTAAAGAATAAGATTAGCCGGGGTCACGCGAAATCGTTTACGGAATTATTCACCATGGCTAGAGGTTTCGAGTCGTATACGCGATCAAAGATTGGTGAACCTTCAAGTGAGAGAAGGGTTGTTTCGTATGGTGCTCCGAGTAAGAGGACTAAGGGTCCGAGTGTGAGCACGGGTGGTACGCGGATGGGTATACCGGATTCTAGTGCATCTAGATGTTACAATTGTGGCATGAGGGGTCACAAGTCTTGGGAATGTTCAGTACCAAAGGGTGATGGTATGGTGTGTTTCAATTACCAAGAAGAAGGACATCGTAAGTCGGAATGTCCCAAGTTAGCGGGGACGGGTGCGGCAAGGAGACGTTGAGGTACGTTTCATTTTAATAAATATGTCCTCTGATTATTTATTAAGTTCCATTTGCATTTGAGTTGATTAAATGCCTTGTGTTGTGCATATTGTTGTTATGGGTGACGTTCCTAATGGAAGTACCCTATGGTGACGTTGAATTGTCGGGCGAAGGGCATAAGACTTGGTGCAACCAAGCATTCCTTAGTATTTGGGAAATAATTATACCAAGCCATGGAAATGGGTTTTGGTGTTCGATTGTTAAGAGCGTGTTCGCTTGTGTGTTGAATTTGATGAACCATGAGGTTCGACGGGTGGATTGGACCCTTAAGATCGAGTGTTTTGAATCTCGATGTATGTGGATAATGGAGTCTACATGACGCGACATTAGGTGCCTCTTTTATACCTACTAGAGTAGTGTTCGACTCCGATTGTGTTGCGGTTACATTGTATTCAGGGTACCGAAGTGAAACCCTCAGGTACGTGAGTGATCGGGTGAAATTTGACAAACTAAAGCAATTGGATGATTGCGAGGGTATGGTTTGTGTAATTGTAGTACACTTTTTGTTCGAAGTGTTTAAGGATTGATTGAAATCCTTCGTGTGCTCAAGGCTGGAGCAAGATATGGTGATGGGTCGTGTGAGCCCAATCGTTTGTAAAGTCTACCTTTGGTAGCATTGTACGGTTGTACGAGTTGTGGGTATGGGACGTAGATCCAAGTGGGGGAGTTACACTCCCGCACGAGGAAGTTTTAGTGTGAGATTTCGGATGATGCTTTTGGTAGATCCGGAAAATGTTGTCGAGACCTGGTTTTGGTTGATTTGTGGTAGATTACAATTGCGGATAAATTGTACTTATGGTTTGGATTTGAATTATCACCGAGGTGGTAATGTTGTAAATCTCGTTGAGAGATAATGGACGTGTTTGGTGAGCAAGGTGAAATCCTTCGGTTAAGGGAGGTGTGTGTGTTGGATTCTCTTCCAGAGAATTATTGTTTTGTGCCTATGTTTGATATAGGTGGTTCTTGCTCGAGTGTGTGAATGGTTAGTGGTATCCGTTAGGATTCACTATGGCGTAGCAGAGCGCGATGTTACGCTACTCGTCGTTCGAGGCCAAAAGGGCGTTGATTGATGAAGCATGACTTTTGGAGTCCGATAACTTCATCATGGTATTGATGATTGATGAAGCATGACCTTTAGGGTCCGCTGACTTCATCATGGGAGTATGCGATTGGTGGAGCATGACCTTCGGGGTCCGCTGACTTCATCATGAGCGAGGTGTTATATCGGTGAAGCATGACCGTTGATGGGGTCCGCTGACTTCATCCGATGTTGAGATTGGTGAAGCATGATCTTCGGGTCCGCTGACTTCATCATGGTAGTGGATCGCGTGTGGTTTCGGATTCACGATGATGCGTGTGGTTTCGGTCATCTTATTGTGGAAGTGAGTCGCGTGTAGTTCGGATTCACAAATGACTCGTGTGGTTTCGGTCATTGTATTGAGGAGTGAGTCTCGTGTAGTTTGGATTCACAAATGACTCGTGTAGTTTGGTCATTCCTCCGGGATAGTGACTCTCATGTAGTTCGGATTCACTAAGGTGCGTGTAGTTCGGCCAATCCCGATTGTTGTTGTGGTGAAGGTAGTGAGTCGCGTGTAGTTCGGATTCACTAAGGCGCGTGTGTTTTCGACCAGCCTTCATGTCGTGCGATCTGTCGGTTATTTTATACACCGATGGTGGGGGTCTTAAGGACCATGATGTTTGATCTATTGGTTGTTTTATACACCAATGGTGGGGTCGTAAGGACCATGATGCGTGATCTATCGGTTGTTTTATACACCGATGGTGGGGTCGTGAGGACCATGTTGTATGATTAGTGATGCGATAGCCGTGTTTCGCTCACGTGATGTAACGGGTGTGACGATAGTTGATTTTGTACACCTTGAGATTTGCGTTTCCATAGTCATTTTGGGCGCTATCGGTTTTAGCCGTTGGATTATGATGTTACGGTAGTTGTGTATTGGTCGTATTGCGCACTACAAGGGATGTATAGTGATGATTGTTATCCGTAAGGATTCGTTTGGTTCGGTCTTCATCGTTTCGGGTTGTTGACCTTAGGTTTAGACTGGTTGCTTTTAGCGTTGTACTCGGTAAGGGACCGCTAAGGGATAGATATCTTGGTACGAGATTGGTTGAATTTCTTGATGTGAGGGATTGAGCAAGTTTTAGTGCTCGGATTGGTGGATTTGATAATTTACGAGTGACAACTTTAGTCGTTAAGGCGATTCACTGGGAAGAGTTGTCTAGGAAAGTTCGGACTGGGACTTATGATTGAGGACCGTTGAGTAGGTCCGGATTGGTTAAGTAGAGAAGATCACGAGGACGTGATCGAGTCTAAGTGGGGGAGAGTTGTAACACCCCGTTTCCCCGTATATGATTTATAGGTGTATTGTCTATGTACGATAGGCGTATGAAGCGTTCGGGACATGTTCGGGTGTTAAGATCTTGTATGCAAGGAAATGAGTCAGACCACGTTGAATGTCAGGGTTCGATAAAGGAGGCTGCGGCGCGGCATTTAACTGGAATCCAGATCAGAAGCTTGACAAAAAATGATCCCAGACCTAGTCAAAGGTCGCGGCGCGACGATTAAGGCCGCGGCGCGGCATTCTGGGCAAATTGGTGCCGGATTTTTGTAATATTAAATAAGAAGCAAGGGTATTTTGGTCTTTTCATGTTTGAGCCAGATTTAAGGCTTTAACCTCATCCACTCACTCATTTTCTTTATTTTCTTTTTCCTTTTCTTTCCTATTTTCCTCTCAAAACTTAAAATCCTCAAGTGATTCAAGTGGGATTTTGGAAAGGAAGAAGCGGGTTTTGATCTTTGGCGTAGTTGACAAGTTTGTTCTCCTCGGTCTTAGCTACACGGTGATACTAGTGGTAAGCTCTAACTCCGAATTTCATTTTCGTGTTCATCATTCAAATTTGAGGCTTTTGATTGTATGATTCATAGATGGAACCCATTTAGTTGTTAATTGGAGATTAACACCAAGATTCGGGTTTATAAGTGTTAAAGGCGGGGTTTGGGTTGGTTAATGATTTAACCATGTTTAAGACTTGTAAATGGTGTACAATCACTAGCATTAGTGATTATTGGTGTTTTGGAGACTTTTAGGGTTTTTGTGGTTGACTAATTTTGACTAGAGTCAAAATTAGGGTTTGTTGAGGATTATGACCCGAATGTCGATTCGATGAGGTTTGTAAACTTAAAATGGATTAAGTTGAAGTATAAAACCGAGTTAAACATGTTTTGGTGTCAAAACTTGTAAATGGTGAGATTTTAACCTTATGGGTCAAAATTAGGGTTTATGGGCGATTATGAGAACGATAAGTGTTTAACACTTGTGTTCGTGTTTAATTAGCATATTAGGACCATTATCACTTGTGTTAGTGATTATTGGGTAGTTTGGGCCCGGTTTTTCCTTGGAAGTGCATTTGGGTCGAAATTGCACTAAGTGTCGAATTGAGTTGGTTTGTAGATCCAATCTAAGTGTGTTGTTGAATTTGTGATAATGGATTAGGTACTTTCCATTGAAGAGTTGCGGATTACTTGGAAGTATTTCTTCAAGGCGACAAGGTGAGTGTTAATATCCTATATGCATATGTATGTGTTGGATGGGTGCGGGTCGGGTGAAGTGGTTCTCGGTCATAGAGCTCACTTCACATATAGATGGATTTGATGGACTTTTGTATGAGTCCAATTGGCACGGTTGTGCATTTTGGTTGGCCACCTTTGGCGAGGTACACGTTTGTGTGTACGTTATCACACGTGGTTGTGATTTGGATGTTATAACCCCAATGGCGAAGGGTTGATATTGTCGTGATGTGGATAACCCCGATGTGGTGGATTTTATAATCCCGTGACCGTGGATTTGAGTTGGAGAAGTGAATCGCGTGTAGTTCGGATTCACGATGACGCGTGTAGTTCGGTCATCTCATCAAGGATGAATCTCGTGTAGTTCGGATTCACGATGACTCGTGTAGTTCGGTCATCTTATTGAGGTAGTAATCTCGTGTAGTTTCGGATTACTAAGGCTCGTGTAGTTCGGCCAACCTCGATGTTGTGAAGATAGTAATCCCGTGTGGGTTCGGATTACTAAGGCTCGTATAGCTCGGCCAATCTTCATTGTGGCGTTTGGTATTCAGTAATGGGTTAAGGGGTTAACCTTATTCGTTTTATATTGTTATATATATTAATGTAATGTTGTGTTGTAGCTAACCCTCCGGGTATAGCTTATTGGCGTTGTTCACATCGTCGTTGGTGAACTTACACTTTGTTGATATCTTTAGCTTGTTGCTTAGAGATAGTACGGTATGCTTAGTGTAGTTGCCTTATACATGGATGCTTCGGTATGCGGTATTTGATATTTGTGTGGCGTGTCCATTTTATACATATATATGTATGTAGAATATTATCATTCACTAAGCGTTAGCTTACCCTCTCGTTGTTGATATTTTTATAGGTTCGCATGCTTGGCGGCTCGAGTAAGCTTGGGGATTAGAGATCTTGGCTAGGTTGCTTAGAAGATCTTGCTTTTGTACTCGATTAGGATTTGGGTAGAGTAGTCCCAAATCACCATGCTCGGTTTTGTTGGAAACTAAACTAGTCGGGTCTTGTATGTCCGTTTGGACAATTAACTAATGTATTAAATGTTTTAAGGTTATTAAACCTTCTATTGTAATTAAAGTTGTTTATGGAAAAACAATTGGGACCTAAAGTATTATTTAACGCGTATTAAAAGGAAAAATTTTTATGGGCCGGTTTTAATACGGGTTGGGTTGTTACATCATATGTTTATAACTATCTATATAAGAGTTTATAAACTAGAACATAGTTTAGTTAATTCTAAATTTGTTCGCAAAAAAAGTTAATCCTTCTAACTTGACTTTTAAAAATAACTTAACACATGCTTTATATCTATATGATATGCTAAGTAAATTAGTTAAAACTTGGAAACACGAAGAACACCGTAAAACCGAACATACGCCGTCGTAGTAAAACCGGGGGGCTGTTTTGGGTTGGATAATTAAAAACTATCATAATCTTTGATTTAAAAGTTGTTCTTCTGGGAAAATGATATTTCATATGAACATGATACTATATTCAAAATTCATGGTTAAACTCAAGATTGTATTATACATGTATTATAACATGTCATGGTTACACAATACGTCGGATAAATCAAAAGACACCACATACACAATACGTGTAACTACAATAGCGGTATTGTGGGTCATGATTGAGTCTTATACAATACGCGTATACTATGTACTACTAATTGTGGACTACTAACTGTGGACTACTAACTGTGGACTACTAATTGTGGACTACTAACGTTGGACTGCCAACTTGACAACTTAAACAGTCACACGTGATTGAAAATATAAACTTAAACAATCATACGAAATTGAAAATATGAACTTAAACAATCACATGTGATTGAAGATATGATATGAATAATAGTTGTATTACATTTTGATATACATATATATTTGTTACAGGTTCATGAATACAAGGACGACGATCATATTTTTAATAAGTTGAAAAATTATTATTAATATACTTTTACTACCATGAGTATATAGTCCAATTTTTAAACTCTAAAAATATTTTGGGATGAAAATACATGCAGTTTATGTTTTACGCCATGGACACAAGTACTTAAAATATATTCTACGTTGGGTTGTACCACTTTGCATCTCTTCCATAATAGCTTGGTAACTAATATTTACATGTTGTAAGAACATGTAAGCGCGAATCCTATTGATAGATCTATCCGGTTTGACAACCCCAACCGGGCTAGTCGCTCTAGTATCGTAAGCGGTTGCATAGTATTTCGTTTTTACTACACTTGGTACAGTGTAGGGAGATATCATAATAAAGGGAATATGCTACATTTATGGTTAAGTATGGTTACCGAAGCTCTCAAGAACTTATAGAATATCTTTATTGAAATATTTATAACTATGAAATCTTGTGGTCTATATTTATATCGATGCTAGCTTTAAACCTATATATCTCACCAACCTTTGTGTTGACTGTTTAAGCATGTTTATACTCAGGTCCTTAAGAAAGTCTTCCGCTGTTGCATTATCTGAGCAAGCTGTGCATGGAGTCTCATGCTTTTGTTTAAATAAAGTTTTGCATTCAATAAAACCTTTGTCATGTATTATATTCGACTGTTATGTCACGTGTGTAGTATTTGGAAACTGATGTATTATGGGGATTATTCTTAAATAATCGCCCACTTGTTTAATACATGCATTATCTATAATATTAGTGTGCTTTTTATGAAATGAATGCAATATTTTCTAAAACGTATCATATAGAGGTCAAATACCTCGCTATGGGACCAATGAATAACGTACCACGTTTATAGTAATATGGACGAGTTGTTTCAGTTGGCATCAGAGTAGAGGTCTTAGCGAACCAGAAATTGCATTAGTGTGTCTGACTGGTATTTGTTAGGATGCATTAGTGAGTCTGGACTTTGGCCGAACTTGTTTTTGAAAACCATTACTTATCATTTTTGGTAGGAAATTAAATATTATAACATGTAAATATTATGTGGTATATTACTAATGTGGTAGTTAATGTGCGATAGATGTTTACTTCTAGCACCAATCTCACTATTACATTCAGCGACTCCGAAGTTGAATCTCCAGCAAAAGTACCAATCTTCGACTTATCTGATAACGACGATGACCCAAAGGAAGGTGTATCAATCATCTATATAACTGATGACGATGATGAACTGGAGTCGGATGCATTTTCGGAAGACTCGCAATTCCCAGAGGAATCAGAAGAGGAACCTGAGGAGAACGAAGTAAAAGAAATTACCGAGGCAGAATTTAATAAGGGAAAGAAACCTATAATCGTCAACCCAGAAATTCCAAAAGCAGAAACTAATAAAACAATTATTGTACCAAGTGCTCCCAATACTACTACACCTAGTCAACCATGTCTTACCGATACTACAGAAATTTCATCTACTGAACTCCAACCAAAACCTAGACTTACCGCTGAAATACGCACTCTGACACTAGGGAAGCGAAAATTCTATGATTTCCCAGATTTCTTTGAATTCCCAAGAAAGTCTCGTTGTTTCTAATATGTTTTTGCAGCTATTCGACTTCACGCCTTATATAATAATATATCGTGTGCTATATTTCATCTTACATATGTTTTACGTAAAATAGTGGTATTGAATTATTGTAAAATATTGTACAAAAAGAATAAGTGTGCAGTATTAATGCATTAAGTTTTTCATGATAGAATATTATCATGATTGTAGTAGTTAATTTGTGTACTAGCTATTAAGTATGAACTTTAACGGGTAGGTACTACCCGAGCTACAATTATAAAATGGTAATAAGAAGAAAAGGCTTTTATAATAATTGGTTCACATTATTAATATGCCACGATGTACCTTTAATTACTCACTACATTTATAATATTCTATGTGATTAATTATCTTATATGTTTATTGAAGAAACATGGCTCGATTAAATTGAATGACGGAACAAGAAATTGAGGAGCTTATCAATCAACACGTAAACGACCGTATGCTTTGGGTCGAAGCGGCAAGAGCAGCAGCAAACAGCACAAACCCTCGTGTTGGATGCTCATATAAAGCATTTCAAGGTTGCAAACCTTCATCATTCAGCAGAACCGAGGGACCAGTCGGTTTAACCCGATGGTTCGAAAAGCTGGAGTCCGTATTTAAAATTAGTGGTTGTGCAGAAGGGGATAGGACGAAGTATGCTTCATGCACATTATAGGAGGGTGCACTTACATGGTGGAAAATTTATGTAAAAGTCGTGGCGGGAGATGAAGCATATGATACTCCTTGGAAGGAGTTGACAAATATGCTAATCACTGAATACTGCCCAAGAAATGAGGTTAGGAAGATGGAAACCGAGTTACGAAATCTGAAAGTCGTTGGCACGGAACTTACTAACTACAATAGGTGATTCATGGAATTAGCCTTGATATGTCCTTAATTGGTACCAACGGAAGAGCGAAAGATTGAATTGTACAAAGATGATCTGCCAAAAAACATCAAGGCTAATGTTACAGCATCCAAACCCAAGACAATTCATGAAGCTATCACCATGGAAAATGAGCTAATGGATCAGATCATCCTGGATAAGAACGCATCAAATACCGATGCAAAGGTATCGGATAACAAAAGAAAGTGGGATGGAAACCGTGATCGAGGTCACCAACAACAATCTCTCAAGAAAGAGGAAACCACGCAAGGTGCGGGTAGTGGTTCAAGTTTAGGTTACAAAGGACAAAATCCCTTATGTAACAGATGCCACAAACATCACACTAGTTTTTGCAATGTGGTGTGCAGCAAATGTAATCGAAGGGGTCATCTTGCTGAAGATTGTTGGGTTCCCGTTACAAATACAAATGGCACCAAGACTCCTGCCACCAATGCAAATAGAACTGCCTTGGTTACTGTTACTTGTTACGGGTGTGGAAAACAGGGTCATATTAAGAGCCAGTGCCCGAATCCAGAGAAGAACAACAGACCTGCACGTAGAAGAGCATTTAATATTAATACTAGAGAGGCGTGTGAAGACCCGGAGCTTGTTACGGGTACATTTACTATTAATGACTTATCAGCATCTATTATATTTGATACTGGTGCCGATAGAAGTTACATGTGTAGAGAGTTTTACGCTAAATTGAATTGTTCATCATTACCTCTAGATGCTAAGTACATGATTGAGTTAGCTAATGGTAAACTAATTAAAGCCGATAAAATTTTCCGTGATTGTAAAATAAATTTAGCCGGAGAGACGTTTAAAATTGATTTGATACCCGTAGAATTAGGAAGTTTTTATATAATAATCGGCATGGACTGGATGTCCAAAATAGGAGATGAAGTTGTGTGTGCCAAGAAGGCAATTCACATTCCTCGTAAGGATATAACGTCAGTAATGATTTATGGTGAGAAGGGTAACTCAAAGCTAAAACTCATTAGCTGCTTGAAAGTTCAAAAGTGCTTGAAGAAAGGGTGGTATGCTATCTTAGCACATGTTAATAAATTTGAAATGAAGGAAAAAGAGAAGAGCATCAATGACGTGCCTGTGGCAAGAGATTTTCCTGAAGTCTTCTCGGAAGAGTTGCCGGGATTACTGTAACATCCCGCATTTTTCCGTTAAATTATTTTTAACGCCGTCTTTTTTATTTTATTTTATTTTATTTTTTATTTTATTTTATTATTTAATATCCTCAGTATCTCGATTCGTATCCTCCATTACCTACATTCTTAAAATATTTTCGTTATTGGATTATAACGTCTCCCGTACTCCCATGTAATTCAAAATATTCGTTCGGTTAATTCCCGCACCCGACTACAAACTAGAGGGACTAGTTTTGCCAAAAAGACAAAGAAGTGACTAGCACTTTGACTAGTCAACCTCCTCCCCATCTTTCTTTTTCATTTCTTTTCCAATTTCTTTTCATACTTCTCCATTTTCTCTCAATCCTTCAAAAAGGAAATCATCATCCATTTCAAATCGATCAAGCTTCAATCCAAACAAATTACATATTTGGAATCCTTGCATCTTCCTCTTCGATTCCATACCGATTTCATCAAATTTGGGTAACTTTCTAAAATCACTACATTTCTTTAAATTCATGTTCTTGACCTAAAAGTGTGTCAATTAGTGTCTATGGCTCATTGTGATGTCGTGTATGTAATTTGTATGCTCGATTTGTTGTTTTTGGTGTAACTAGCTTGAATATGAAAATTGCTTGCTTAATCTTTGATTTTGGATGATTAAAAGTTGTTTAATTGTTAAAGTTCATGTGTTAAATGTGTTACTAGCATCATTAGCTTCAAATTGACGTGTAGGTTGATTAAGAAAACTTCAAAAACATGATTATTGATTTTGAGATGTTTGACTAGGGTTTGATAGTTCTTGACATGGATTTTTGGATGCTTGAATGTCATGGAATGTTAATTGTTAGTGTTTAGTAGTAATGTATGCTTCATTACCTTCAAAACGGCATACCATATGTGTGAATTGGTTTCCCGAAACTCAAAATGCAATTGATGAACTTGAAACTTTGAAAATGGACTTTTATTGTTCGCTTGATGAATTTTCGGCTATTGTAAATGATGTTATTGTTGGACCATAAGTGCTTAGTTGTATTCCTCGTCAAAATACCTTTCCAACGATATATGATAGGCATTATAAGTGTTTGCGGGTCAAGAGTTGGGTTGGAAAAGGTTTTGGTTCGTGACTTGGACCATTTTTCTGCAAACTGCATGATTCCCAGGTATTGCGCGCCGCGCATTTACCCGCGCGCCGCGCAGAATTAGAGATCCCAGATGTTTGCCTTCTTGGTTGAGTTCTGACCAGAAATTGCACTTGGGTGCGCGCCGCGCAAAAGCCCCAGGCCACTCTCTTTTGTTTTTAAATGTCACAAAAATGTTTCCCGCTTTACTATAACCCCGTTTACCATGAAACTTGACTATTATGCTCGTATATGACTTCTCATCATGAGAAAATTGTCGGACACCCGACCCGACCCCGTTGACCTTGACTTTGACCAAGTTTGACTTTTAGTCAAACTTAACCAAACAATTATACGATCGTTCTAACATGCTTAATTACTTGTATCGTGCATGAAACTTGACAAATTGATCCACGTGCTATATTAATCGAGTCGTAACGAGCCATAGGACTAATTGAACATCTTTGACCCTTCGTGACTATCGTTATTGATATAACCTATATGTTTAGGTCAAGACTAGCTTGTCTTTGCACGCGTGTACTTGTCGAAGTACTTTATTAACTCTTGCACTCAAGGTGAGATCATAGTCCCACTTTTTACTCTTTTGAACTTACTTTTGGGATGAGAAAACATAAACGATTCTTTTGAACTAAGTGAACACAAGAACGGGAAAACAAACATTCTACATACGAGTTTAGAACGAAAATCCTCAATCTGATTATCATTAGTTACATCAGATGGTGTAAGCGAGAACTTATGTGTAACAACCCAAACCGTAACCGACCAAACACGACGAAATTTCAAACAACAAAAAAAAAAATTTCTGGTGCAGGCCATCTGCGCGGCGCGCCAGGTGGCCGCGCGGCGCGCCAAACCACCTGGACAGCCCGCTGTCCCCGGAAGTCAATTTAATGAAAATGTTTGACTAGTTCCCGACACATTTAGCTAAAACGCTTTTAACCATGACTTCATATATGAAAAACTAGCACGTTTAATTAATAAAATCAAATTTACGAAGCGGGTCCCACATCGACCCAAATTACCCCTTGAGTACCAAAATGCAATATTTGACCATAAGACTTTTAATACAAAACGAAGCCGAGCATGGCGATTGGGGATACGCTACCCAATCCTAAACAATCCAAAAGCAAGTCTCTAAAGCAAACTATGCAAGTCTTCTAGTCCTCGCGCTTACCCGAGCCACCAATCCGCATGCAATCTATAAAAAGAGTCAACAACGAGAGGGTAAGCTAATGCTTAGTGAGTAGAATAAATATATACATGCATATACAACTTACCTACTCGCATCCACGACATCACATAAATACACATAAATCACTTACCTCATCGTACCAAATGCTAGTATCATCAAATCGTATAACTAGCAACCTCATAAGCAATCAATAGCTAGTAACGTCAAACCGTACAACTAGCAACATCATTAGCATAAATAAATATATATAATAAATCAAATTAAATGCTAGCATCAACAATTACAATTCATGGTTAACCAATCTCTTCGCTAGGGGAACGACTTCGCGAATCAAGTCATCGATGTTCATAACATTCGTTAGCTTCCAAAAACGGCTATGGCATGCTAACCCCCCGAGGTGTTCCAAAAACGGCTATGGCATCACCCCTCAAGTGTTCCAAAAACGGCTATGGCATCACTTGCTCAATGTGAGTAGAACACGGCTATTACTCACGCTTTCGTACACCAACACGGCTATGTGTACGGGTAACTCAAATAACAACGTGGGAGTAAAACACGGCTATTACTTGCCACTAAATGCACAAACACGGCTATTACTTGCCACTAAATGCACAAACACGGCTATGTGCCTTAGTACAAAACATGGACTAATACGGCTAAGTCCCACAACCTTGGTCACAAAACGGCTATGTGACACCATCAACACGGTACATAAATCATATACATACATATATACATATTCCACTCACAATAATCATTATGGACAAGAACGGCTATGTCCCACCACTACGGTCACAAAAACGGCTATGTGACATCATTACTACGGGCAACTATCAATGTGGACAAAACGTCTATATCTCACAACTATGGTCACCAAACGGCTATGTGACACCATTTCCACGGGCACATAAATCATATACATACATATATAGATATTCCACTCACCTTGAAGTCTTGAAGAATGCTTCCAAGTAATCCGCAACTCGCCAATGGAAAGTACCTATTCCATTACCACAATTACAATAATACACTTAGAGTGGATTTACAAATCAACCCAATTCGTCACTAAGTTCAATTTCGACCCAAATGCACTTCCAAGCACAAACCGTGCCCAAACTAACCAATAGTCACTAACACAAGTGAGAATGGTCCTAATATGCCAATTAAACCCGAACTCAAGTGTTAAACACGTGTCATACCCATTTTGACACTTAAACCCTAATTTTGACCCATAAAGGTCAAAATCTCATTCTTTGCAAGTTTTGACACCAAAACACATTTAACTCGGTTTTATACTTCAACTTAATCCATTTTAAGTTTATAAACTTCATTAAATCGCCAATTGGGTCATAATCACCACGAAACCCTAACTTGACCCAAAGTCAAAGTTAGTCAACCAAATAACCCTAAATGGGTTCCAATACTTCCATAATCACTAACTTAAGTGATTAAACTAAATTTCAAGTTCTAAACATGGCCAAATAGTTCACCAACCCAAAATCCACCAACAATTAACAACAAACCCGATTACTAGCATCACTAAACCCATTTCATCACCTAAAAGGGTTTCACAACAAATTTACTCAAACCCTAACTTGAATATCAAATCAAATAATTGAAACTCGGAGTTTGAGCTTACCAATACTATCACCGTGTAGCCGAGAACGAAAGGAACAACTTCAAAACCCGAGACTTTGAACGATTCGAGCTTCTTCTTCACCAAAACCTCCAATCTCTCTCTAAATATTTGGAAGGGATGAATGGACATGAAAAATGATCCAAAACTGATCCAAAGTAGCTAATATGGCACACAAATCCGGCCCCATGTGATTTTACCCTTTTACCCCTCATTTAATTTAAATAAAAACAAGGGAGTTCTGTCAGCAGCAATCGGCGCGGCGCGCCCCTACCCCGCGCGGCGCGCGGCCTCTCTGAAACAGATTCTTTTTCATTTTAAACTTTATATAAATAATCCGCGAAACCCAATCTCGAATGTCTTAATGCACAAACAAGCAAGATAAATATTCGGGTCTTACAACTCTCCCCCACTTAAAATCGATCACGTCCTCGTGATCCTCGTCACTTAACCAAACGGACCACACTCCACGGTCCTCAACATAAGTCTCAATCCGACTTTCCTAAGCAATTCTTCCCGACGAATCGCCTTCCACAACTAAATCGTCATCCATGATTTTTCTCAAATCCACAATCCGAGCACTAAAACCATACTCATTCCCTCGCATCGGGAAACTCATCCCATCTCTAACCGAGATATCACTCCTCTAGCGTACCATTACCAAGTACCGTGCTAAAGCAACCAAGTCTCAACCTAAGGTCAACAACCCGAAACGATGAAGACCGAACCAAACGAATCCTTACGGATAACACCAATCACTAAACATCCCTTGTAGCGCATAATACAACCAATACGCAACTACCGTAACATCATAAGCGAACGACTAGAACCGCTAGCGTCCAAACGACTATAACAACTTAAAACCCTAGGCGTACAAAATCGACCATTGTCACGCCCGTAACGACATGTGAGCGAAATACGGCTATCGCATCAGTAATCACACAATACGGTCCTCACGATCCCACCATAGGAGTATAAAACAACTGATAGATCACTCAACACCGGATGAAGTCAGCGGACCCGAAAGTCATGCTTCACCGATATAACAATACCTCATGATGAAGTCAGCGGACCCCGAAAGTCATGCTTCACCACTATAACAATACCTCACACAACGAGTAGTGCAACATCGCGCTCCGCTACACTATAGTGAACCCTAACGGATACCGCTAACCGTCCACACTATCGAGCAAGAACCACCTATATCAAACATAGGCACAAAACAATATTTCTCTAGAAGAGAATCCGATACGCACATCCCTTAACCGAGGGATTTCACCTTGCTCGCCAAAACACGTCCATTATCTCTCGATGAGATTCACCAAACTTACCACCTCGGTGGTAATTTACAAATCCAATATCATAAGTACCAATGAGCCAAAAATTGTACTCTACCACCAATTGACCAAAACTAGGTCTCGACCAAATTTCCGGATCTAACAAAAGCATCATCCGAAATCTCACACTAAAACCTCCTCGTGCGGGAGTGCCACTCCCTCACTTGGAACTACGTTCCATATCCACAACTCGTACAACCGTACAATGCTACCAAAGGTAGACTTTACAAACAATTGGGTTCACACGACCCGTTACCATACCTTGCTCCAAACCTTGAGCACACGAAGGACTTGACCAATCCTTAAACACTTCGAACGAAAAGTGTACCACAAATACCCAAACTATACCCTCGCAATCATCCAATTTCATTAGTTTGTCAAATTCCACCTAGTCACTCATGTATCTAAGGGTTTTACTCCGGTACCCTAAGTACAATGCAACCACAACCATAACCTAGTCGGAGTCGAACACCACGCTAGTAGGTATAAAAGAGGCACCTAATGTCGCGTCATAATGACTCCATTACCGACATACATCGAGATTTCAAACACTCGATCTCAAGGGTTCCAATCACCCGGCGAACCTCCTGGTTCATCACTTCAACATAAAAGCGAACACGCGCCTAACAATCGGACACCAAAACCATTTCCGTGGCTTGGTAGAAACATTTCCCAAACAATAAGGAATGCTTGGTTGCACCAAGTCTTACGCCCTTCACCAATCAATTAAAACGTTACCATAGGGTACTTCCATTAGGAACGTCACCCATAACAACAATATGCACAAACCAAGGCATCTAACAAATCCGAACCTAAACGCCACATAAATAAATATTCAAAAGACATATTTATTAAAACGAAACGTACCTCAACGTCTCCTTGCGGCATTCGCCGCCGCCAACTCGGGACAATCCGGCTTGCGATGTCCCTCTTTATGACAATAGTAGCACATTCCGTCATCACTTCTCGGCATTGTGCATTCCCACAACTTGTGACCCCTAACGCCACAATTTAAACACCTAGGCGCACGAGAATCCACCGCGCCCTTTACCACATTACTCGTACTCGCACTCGGACCCTTAGTCCTCTTACTCGGAGCACCATAAGTAATAACCCTTCTCTCTCTTGAAGGTTCACCCTTCTTCGATCGTGTATGCGACTCGAAACCCCTAGCCAAGTCGAATAATTCCGAAAACGATTTCGCTTGACCACGACTAATTTTACTTTTCAAGTCGTCATTCAAAGTCCAATAGAAATCCCCCATTAACAAACGATCACTTCCCAAATACTCCGGACAAAAACGAGCCTTCGCCATAAAGGTCGTCTTGAGAGTACTCAAATCCATAGATCCTTGTCGCAAGTTTCGCAACTCATTACGCAATTCCCACAAATCGGCCGAAGTCCGGAACTCCTCGAAGAATTCCTCCTTAAACTCGTCCCACGATAAGACCATAAACGTTTCACCACCAACAAGATCAATCTTACCATCCAACCAATCCCTTGCCCTACCCCGCAACAAACTAGTTGCGAGCCTCGTCTTCTTCTCGGGAGGGCAATCAATCGTGCGAAAACGCCCTTCGACATCCGAAATCCAAGTTGTGCTTACCAATGGATCCGGTTTCCCGTCGTACATCGGTGGTTTAGTCCTCATGAAGCTCTTAAGATAACGCTTCATTTCGCCACTACTTTGAAGTTTGGAATACTTCCTATCCATTTCTTCTCGAAACGCTCTCATTTGCTCCGCAACGGCGGCCGCAACTCTAGCGTTAAACTCCACGTTATTCGCCTCGATCTCGTTTCGCGTCGTCAATCTCAAAATGCAAAACGATTAGATCACGAACGTATAAAATCGCACGCACAACTCCGTCCCATCTTGCTATACACTCGTCGTACATCACTCGTTAGACACGATTTGCACCCGTAATAAGGTCTGCAAGTTCTTATTACGCACACACGCCGCATCGACTTGTTAGTACAACGACCGCCTCGCTCGATGATATAAACAAACACAACCAAAATTCTACGCGGTACAAACACACGCGAGAATTACTATCACAACACAAGAGCATATTAATAATATCCGCATTACTAATATAAGCGTTAGTCAACCTATAAACAAGGCACTAACTAAACCCATTCCGACCCGTAATCCTACAAGTCCCGCAACAAATTAAGCACACACAAAAGTCTAAGTCTAGGCACCTATCTCAAGTCACCTAAATCCCTTAGACCATGCTCTGATACCACTTGTAACAACCCAAACCGTAACCGACCAAACACGACGAAATTTCAAACAACAAAAAAAAAAATTTCTGGTGCAGGCCATCTGCGCGGCGCGCCAGGTGGCCGCGCGGCGCGCCAAACCACCTGGACAGCCCGCTGTCCCCGGAAGTCAATTTAATGAAAATGTTTGACTAGTTCCCGACACATTTAGCTAAAACGCTTTTAACCATGACTTCATATATGAAAAACTAGCACGTTTAATTAATAAAATCAAATTTACGAAGCGGGTCCCACATCGACCCAAATTACCCCTTGAGTACCAAAATGCAATATTTGACCATAAGACTTTTAATACAAAACGAAGCCGAGCATGGCGATTGGGGATACGCTACCCAATCCTAAACAATCCAAAAGCAAGTCTCTAAAGCAAACTATGCAAGTCTTCTAGTCCTCGCGCTTACCCGAGCCACCAATCCGCATGCAATCTATAAAAAGAGTCAACAACGAGAGGGTAAGCTAATGCTTAGTGAGTAGAATAAATATATACATGCATATACAACTTACCTACTCGCATCCACGACATCACATAAATACACATAAATCACTTACCTCATCGTACCAAATGCTAGTATCATCAAATCGTATAACTAGCAACCTCATAAGCAATCAATAGCTAGTAACGTCAAACCGTACAACTAGCAACATCATTAGCATAAATAAATATATATAATAAATCAAATTAAATGCTAGCATCAACAATTACAATTCATGGTTAACCAATCTCTTCGCTAGGGGAACGACTTCGCGAATCAAGTCATCGATGTTCATAACATTCGTTAGCTTCCAAAAACGGCTATGGCATGCTAACCCCCCGAGGTGTTCCAAAAACGGCTATGGCATCACCCCTCAAGTGTTCCAAAAACGGCTATGGCATCACTTGCTCAATGTGAGTAGAACACGGCTATTACTCACGCTTTCGTACACCAACACGGCTATGTGTACGGGTAACTCAAATAACAACGTGGGAGTAAAACACGGCTATTACTTGCCACTAAATGCACAAACACGGCTATTACTTGCCACTAAATGCACAAACACGGCTATGTGCCTTAGTACAAAACATGGACTAATACGGCTAAGTCCCACAACCTTGGTCACAAAACGGCTATGTGACACCATCAACACGGTACATAAATCATATACATACATATATACATATTCCACTCACAATAATCATTATGGACAAGAACGGCTATGTCCCACCACTACGGTCACAAAAACGGCTATGTGACATCATTACTACGGGCAACTATCAATGTGGACAAAACGTCTATATCTCACAACTATGGTCACCAAACGGCTATGTGACACCATTTCCACGGGCACATAAATCATATACATACATATATAGATATTCCACTCACCTTGAAGTCTTGAAGAATGCTTCCAAGTAATCCGCAACTCGCCAATGGAAAGTACCTATTCCATTACCACAATTACAATAATACACTTAGAGTGGATTTACAAATCAACCCAATTCGTCACTAAGTTCAATTTCGACCCAAATGCACTTCCAAGCACAAACCGTGCCCAAACTAACCAATAGTCACTAACACAAGTGAGAATGGTCCTAATATGCCAATTAAACCCGAACTCAAGTGTTAAACACGTGTCATACCCATTTTGACACTTAAACCCTAATTTTGACCCATAAAGGTCAAAATCTCATTCTTTGCAAGTTTTGACACCAAAACACATTTAACTCGGTTTTATACTTCAACTTAATCCATTTTAAGTTTATAAACTTCATTAAATCGCCAATTGGGTCATAATCACCACGAAACCCTAACTTGACCCAAAGTCAAAGTTAGTCAACCAAATAACCCTAAATGGGTTCCAATACTTCCATAATCACTAACTTAAGTGATTAAACTAAATTTCAAGTTCTAAACATGGCCAAATAGTTCACCAACCCAAAATCCACCAACAATTAACAACAAACCCGATTACTAGCATCACTAAACCCATTTCATCACCTAAAAGGGTTTCACAACAAATTTACTCAAACCCTAACTTGAATATCAAATCAAATAATTGAAACTCGGAGTTTGAGCTTACCAATACTATCACCGTGTAGCCGAGAACGAAAGGAACAACTTCAAAACCCGAGACTTTGAACGATTCGAGCTTCTTCTTCACCAAAACCTCCAATCTCTCTCTAAATATTTGGAAGGGATGAATGGACATGAAAAATGATCCAAAACTGATCCAAAGTAGCTAATATGGCACACAAATCCGGCCCCATGTGATTTTACCCTTTTACCCCTCATTTAATTTAAATAAAAACAAGGGAGTTCTGTCAGCAGCAATCGGCGCGGCGCGCCCCTACCCCGCGCGGCGCGCGGCCTCTCTGAAACAGATTCTTTTTCATTTTAAACTTTATATAAATAATCCGCGAAACCCAATCTCGAATGTCTTAATGCACAAACAAGCAAGATAAATATTCGGGTCTTACATTATGTTATATGGCCATATGGGTTTGACAACCCTCATCTTTGACGGTTCGCTACCGTCTACGGGTGAAATATATTTTCGGGAAACAGTGTTTGTTCTAGCACTAATTACTGGGGTATTCAACGGACGGAATGTTAAGCTTTGATAATTGGGTGCTCGTGAATATTAACTTTAGAATGTATTACTATTATTTCAACTTTACAAATCTTGTGGTTCGGCTTACTTTACTTTTACTCACATACTTACTTAAACCTATGATTTCACCAACGTTTTCGTTGACAGATTTCTATGTTTTTCTCAGGTCTTGCACGATATGTGATACATGCTTCCGCTCACTATTTGATACTTGCATTGGATGTCGAGTATACATGCATTACTTGGAGCGTCTTTTGACTTTACTTTAAACCGTGTCACCTAGATTTCAAATGTACTTATAACCTTGTAACTTAACTTTTGGTTGAACAATTCTTGTAAACTTTGGAAACAATCTTTATTTTGAAATGAAGGCGACATATTTTGGTCAAACTTTGTCTTAAAGACTTATGACCATGCAATGGGACCTACGTAGACGACGCCGTCACTTGACGATTTACACGGGGTCGCTACAAGTGGTATCAGAGCTTTGGTTGTAGGGATTTAGAGTTCATTTGTGTCCACCCCGAGTCTTAGGGTACATAGGTGAATCTAGACTACAACCGGCATATAGACTGAAGTAGGAATTACTTGACTATTTGTGCATTTATACTCGAACTCTTCTATCATATCTAACTCGTATTCGATCTTGATCTTACGTTGATAAATTTTGTTGACGCGCCACCTTGACTATATAAAGTAATGTTAAATGCACATGTAAATCAGGGTAATATAATTTCCGGGATTATATTACGGTGATTCACATGGACGTTCCGACATTATGACATAAAGAATTTAAGGCGAGTCAAGGAAAAATTTTCTCTATATCCTTATTCCATATCACGGTTAGTATTGTTAAGAATACTAATCAACGATATTCTTGTGTCTTGAAGGAACAATGGCTCACCAAGGTCAACACAATACTCCTCTCGAAACTCTAGAACAAGCTCTTCAACGCATGATAACCACCACCGTGGGTACGACCGTGGCCGATCACTTTTCCAACAACACCAATCGTGGAGCCGGTAATTCAAGCGAAGGTTGCTCCTACAAGAACTTCATGAAGTACAACCCTCCCACTTTCGATGGAACCGGAGGACCGGTTGTTCTCACCCGATGGTTTGAACAAATGGAGACCGTTTTTAACACAAGCGGTTGTCGAGACCAAGATAAGGTCAAGTTTTCCACCCTCACTCTTACCGGTATTGCTCTCTCATGGTGGAACACGTATGTACAAACGGTGGGTATTGATGAAGCCCACTCACTCTATTGGACCGAATTAAGAGAAAGAATGATCACCGAATATTTTCTGCGCGACGAGACTCGAAGGCTCGAACAGGGTCTAAGGAATTTAAAAACGGTCGGGAATGACCTCGAAGCTTATAATCAACGGTTTACCGAACTAGCCTCAATGTGTCCCAATCTCATGACTCCTGAATCCCTAAGAGTCGAACTTTACATGGATGGCCTCCCTAAGAGCATTCAACACGGGGTAATGACATCCCAACCCACTAACCTACAAGAGGCTTTAACAAAGGCCCACCAAACTTTAGAAACGGTGAATGAAATGGAAGCACCGGTACGAATGGTCGAGAACCACCCGGGTAACAACAAAAGAAAATGGGAAGCCCCCCAATCGAGCAACTACAACAACAACTTTGCCAAGGAACCTCTCACCCCCGTCGGCAAGAAAAGTTATGCCGGGACACGACCTTTTTGCAACAAATGCCACAAGCATCATTTTGGTGAATGTGGCAGGCTAATTTGCCATCGGTGCCAAGGTAGTGGTCATATTGCCAAGTATTGTGGAAGTACCGCCCCCGTCACTCAAAAGGGGCCCGACGCACCAAAGCCGAGTATTTGCTACAAATGTGGCCAATCGGGTCATTTTAGGAATGAATGCCCAAAGAATAAAGCAAAAACCAACACGCGCCGTTGAACTTACAACATCGACACCTAGGATGCCCGAGACGATGATGGACTAGTCACGGGTACGTTTCTTCACAACAAACCGTATATTTCATACTTATTCGATTCGAGTACCGTTAGACGTTTTATAACCAAGGATTTGACTCGTGCTCTTTATATTCCACCTCTTTCCCCCAGATACTACTTAGACGATTTAAGCGACCAACGGAAAAAAAAGAAATATTGTGTGCCTATAAATATTATCGGAGGATATACGTTAAGAAATTGAACTCGACACCAATAGAACTAAGGAACTCAAAACCTATTCATTAAGGAGAAATTGTTGCCCTACATTTATGTATAGATTATTGTGAACTAAGAAATTTTCGGTTGGAAACCGATACCCTCTCCCTCGCATCCATGACCTCATGATTATTTGCACGAATCCCGTATGTTCCAAATCGACCTCCGTTCCGGTTATCATCAATTGGGGGTTAAGTGAGACGATGTCTCCTAAGCCACTTTCCGAACTCGCAACGTTAGTTGTAAATCTCTCTTAGTACCGTTTGATTTATTTAGGGCTCGCCCGTATCCATAAACCTCTTGAACCGCGTATGCAAATTCATATAGACTAATTCGTTATCGTATTTATAGATGATATCTTGACCTATCCAAGTAAAGAAGGAAAACGAACAACATCACCATCTTAAGCTCGAATTTTTGAGAAAAGAGCAACTCTATACCAAAGTCTCTGAGTGAGAATTTCTGTTGAACGAAGTCCAATTTTCTAGACCATGATGTTTATGGTCAGGTCGTTACAATCAATCTCGAAATCAAGCCACATGTAATCAGGAAACTCTCCCAACGCAGACTTGTATTCGTAAAAATCTTAGATCTCACCGGTTGTTACCGAAGATTCATTTCTGACTTTTCTTGTGTTACACAACTTTAAACCTCTTCATGTCTGAGCCTTGAACGTGATTCTTCACACCAATCTTCCTAGCTAAATTCGTATAGCACTAGATGGAACTCAAACATGGAAATATTTCTACTTGAACGCCGAAAGGCATACTCTCTCGAATCAAAATCAACGTAACTAAAATTCGTTATTTTGCGCGAAGAATTCGAATACTAAATTGTGGATCCGATCAATCTTCTCGTCATCACGTACCACACTACATACCTCTGTTATTTCACCGTCACCGTCTGATATTACTGGAATTTAAGATAGCACACAATCCAACGATACTTCACTCTTCCTTGACTTAACGCCCTTGTGTTTCTGATAATCGATCAACTATTATTCAACCCCGAACTATACAACTACGTGTACTACCTCGTTTCTCTTTCAGACTTCAACTTTTGACAACTAGAGGCACGTTATGGCAACCTCGAGATGTAAACTCATCCTATTATAAGTCCTCATTTCACTACTATCTTTACCGTTCGCATTTTCCGTTTAAAGAAACTCCTTGTAACATTTCTCCATGGATAGAGAAACTCCTCATATTACATAAGTATTCGCCACGAGGGTGAATAGTCCTAACGAACATTTTTCGAACCCTAACTAACTTGTTCAAACGTACCTTAAGAGATTCTATTCCAACACGGTGTATCTTTGTCAATTATTCCGTATCGAAATACTCGTTTCACTTCTAGTTTTACAAGGAACCTTGGGAACCCGCTTAGACGTGAGTACCGCGTACCACCCACAAACTGACGAACCGAGCAAACGAACGATTTACGTCTTGGAAAGACATGTCACAAACTCGTATTGTCACCTTTAGTAGATCACTCTTACAACAGTAGTTACCACTCGTGTGTTCACGCGCACTTTCCGAAACCCTATATGACCGCTAATGTCATACCCCTGTTCATTTAACCAAAGCATCAACCACCAAAATCTGAACTCCATCAAGAAACAACAATTGAGATCGTTCAAGTCCGAGAAGGGCTCGAGACAACCCATTGTCGCCAGAAGAGTTATACCAAACTTAGATGAAAACCTCACCAAACCCAGTGTGTAACCGCGTAATATTGAGAAACCGCACCTTGGAAGGGTGTAATCCATTTTGGGAAATCGAGAAAGGCTATATCCGCAATATTGAACCTTTTGAAACCTTGGGGCGTATTGGAACCGCTTCCTACCGTTTAGAACTTCCGACTCAATTAAGTTTCCGTTTACCCTACATTTCGTGTGACAAACTTAGAAACGTGTCCTGCGGAACAGGAACGTGCAATCCTTCTAGATGCACCAACTATTGATGACAAACTCCTCCTCATAGGAAAAACCGGCTGAACTTGTGGATCGTAAAACCAAGCCCTAATACAACGTAACACCCCGACTATCTGGATTCGTGGAATGTCCAAGAAAGTACCTTCAATCATTCGTAGAGTTACTACACTAGGTCTCGAGTAAGAGACATCGATTATTACTTCCAACTAAATTTCGGGACGAAATTTCTTTTGAGGTGTGGATAATGTAACATCCCGCATTTTTCCGTTAAATTATTTTTAACGCCGTCTTTTTTTATTTTTTTATTTTTTATTTTATTTTATTATTTAATATCCTCAGTATCTCGATTCGTATCCTCCATTACCGACATTCTTAAAATATTTTCGTTATTGGATTATAACGTCTCCCGTACTCCCATGTAATTCAAAATATTCGTTCGGTTAATTCCCGCACCCGACTACAAACTAGAGGGACTAGTTTTGCCAAAACGACAAAGAAGTGACTAGCACTTTGACTAGTCAACCTCCTCCCCATCTTTCTTTTTCATTTCTTTTCCAATTTCTTTTCATACTTCTCCATTTTCTCTCAATCCTTCAAAAAGGAAATCATCATCCATTTCAAATCGATCAAGCTTCAATCCAAACAAATTACATATTTGGAATCCTTGCATCTTCCTCTTCGATTCCATACCGATTTCATCAAATTTGGGTAACTTTCTAAAATCACTAGATTTCTTTAAATTCATGTTCTTGACCTAAAAGTGTGTCAATTAGTGTCTATGGCTCATTGTGATGTCGTGTATGTAATTTTTATGCTCGATTTGTTGTTTTTGGTGTAACTAGCTTGAATATGAAAATTGCTTGCTTAATCTTTGATTTTGGATGATTAAAAGTTGTTTAATTGTTAAAGTTCATGTGTTAAATGTGTTACTAGCATCATTAGCTTCAAATTGACGTGTAGGTTGATTAAGAAAACTTCAAAAACATGATTATTGATTTTGAGATGTTTGACTAGGGTTTGATAGTTCTTGACATGGATTTTTGGATGCTTGAATGTCATGGAATGTTAATTGTTAGTGTTTAGTAGTAATGTATGCTTCATTACCTTCAAAACGGCATATCATATGTGTGAATTGGTTTCCCGAAACTCAAAATGCAATTGATGAACTTGAAACTTTGAAAATGGACTTTTATTGTTCGCTTGATGAATTTTCGGCTATTGTAAATGATGTTATTGTTGGACCATAAGTGCTTAGTTGTATTCCTCGTCAAAATACCTTTCCAACGATATATGATAGGCATTATAAGTGTTTGCGGGTCAAGAGTTGGGTTGGAAAAGGTTTTGGTTCGTGACTTGGACCATTTTTCTGCAAACTGCATGATTCCCAGGTATTGCGCGCCGCGCATTTACCCGCGCGCCGCACAGAATCAGAGATCCCAGATGTTTGCCTTCTTGGTTGAGTTCTGACCAGAAATTGCACTTGGGTGCGCGCCGCGCAACCCAGTGCGCGCCGCGCAAAAGCCCCAGGCCACTCTCTTTTGTTTTTAAATGTCACAAAAATGTTTCCCGCTTTACTATAACCCCATTTACCATGAAACTTGACTATTATGCTCGTATATGACTTCTCATCATGAGAAAATTGTCGGACACCCGACCCGACCCCGTTGACCTTGACTTTGACCAAGTTTGACTTTTAGTCAAACTTAACCAAACAATTATACGATCGTTCTAACATGCTTAATTACTTGTATCGTGCATGAAACTTGACAAATTGATTCACGTGCTATATTAATCGAGTCGTAACGAGCCATAGGACTAATTGAACATCTTTGACCCTTCGTGACTATCGTTATTGATATAACCTATATGTTTAGGTCAAGACTAGCTTGTCTTTGCACGCGTGTACTTGTCGAAGTACTTTATTAACTCTTGCACTCAAGGTGAGATCATAGTCCCACTTTTTACTCTTTTGAACTTACTTTTGGGATGAGAAAACATAAACGATTCTTTTGAACTAAGTGAACACAAGAACGGGAAAACAAACATTCTACATACGAGTTTAGAACGAAAATCCTCAATCCGATTATCATTAGTTACATCAGATGGTGTAAGCGAGAACTTATATTATATGGCCATATGGGTTTGACAACCCTCATCTTTGACGGTTCGCTACCGTCTACGGGTGAAATATATTTTCGGGAAACAGTGTTTGTTCTAGCACTAATTACTGGGGTATTCAACGGACGGAATGTTAAGCTTTGATAATTGGGTGCTCGTGAATATTAACTTTAGAATGTATTACTATTATTTCAACTTTACAAATCTTGTGGTTCGGCTTACTTTACTTTTACTCACATACTTACTTAAACCTATGATTTCACCAACGTTTTCGTTGACAGATTTCTATGTTTTTCTCAGGTCTTGCACGATATGTGATACATGCTTCCGCTCACTATTTGATACTTGCATTGGATGTCGAGTATACATGCATTACTTGGAGCGTCTTTTGACTTTACTTTAAACCGTGTCGCCTAGATTTCAAATGTACTTATAACCTTGTAACTTAACTTTTGGTTGAACAATTCTTGTAAACTTTGGAAACAATCTTTATTTTGAAATGAAGGCGACATATTTTGGTCAAACTTTGTCTTAAAGACTTATGACCATGCAATGAGACCTACGTAGACGACGCCGTCACTTGACGATTTACACGGGGTCGCTACAATTACCTCCATTTATATCTGTAGAATTTCAAATAGATCTAGTACCAGGAGCTGCACCAGTGGCTCGCGCTCCATACAGACTTGCACTATCTGAGATGAAAGAGTTACAAAGCCAATTACAAGAATTACTGGACCATGGATTCATTCGATCGAGCACTTCACCGTGGGGAGCTCCAATTTTATTCGTCAAGAAGAAAATTGGATCCTTCCGAATGTGTATAGATTACCGCGAATTAAATAAGTTAACTATCAAGAATCGGTACCCATTACCGAGAATTGATGACTTGTTTGATCAACTGCAAGGATCACGTGTTTACTCCAAAATCGATCTAAGATCGGGTTATCATCAGTTACGTGTCAAAGAAGAAGATATTCCGAAAACCGCATTTCGGACACGCTACGATCATTATGAATTTTTATTCATGCCGTTCGGGCTAACAAATGCACCAGCAGTATTCATGGATCTCATGAATCAGGTATGCAGTCCATATTTGGATAAGTTTGTTATCGTCTTTATTGATGATATTCTTATTTATTCCAAAAATGAACAAGAACATGAACAACATTTAAGGTTGGTGCTGAAACTGTTAAAGAAAGAACAGCTATACGCAAAGTTTTCCAAGTGCGCCTTTTGGCTGAAGGAAGTACAGTTCCTTGGTCACATTGTCACCAGTGAAAGAATTCAGGTTGATCCAGTCAAGATTGAAGCCATTGAAAAGTGGGAGACCCCAAAGACTCCAACACAAATACGCCAATTTTTGGGTCTTGCTGGCTGTTACAGAAGGTTTATTCAAGATTTTTCCCGGATAGCCAAACCGTTGACGGCATTAATACACAAAGGGAAGAAGTACGAATGGACTTTTGAGCCGGAAGCCGCATTTTAATTATTGAAGAAGAAGTTGACTACATCGCCTATTCTATCATTACCTGAAGGAAATGATGATTTTGTAATTTATTGTGATGCTTCGCGACAAGGTTTTGGTTGTGTCCTCATGCAACGAAAGAGGGTTATTGCATATGCATCCCGACAACTGAAGGTTCATGAACAAAATTATACAACTCATGATCTAGAATTGGGAGCAGTGGTGTTTGCATTAAAGATTTTGAGACACTACTTGTACGGGGTTAAATGTACTGTGTATACCGATCATAAAAGTCTTCAACATATCTTCAACCAAAAACAACTGAACATGAGGCAACGTAGGTGGGTCGAGCTGATAAACGACTATGATTGTAAAAATTCACTATCATCCCAAAAAAGCAAATGTAGTAGCAGATGCTTTAAGCAGGAAGAAAAGAGAGCCGATTCGAGTACGAGCAATGAATATGAAGATTTGTACAAACCACACTACACAAATAAAGGAGGCTCAACGAGGAGCACTTACTGAAGAAAACTTTGGAAATAAGATGCTCAAGGGTTTAGACAAGCAACTTGAGATACGAGAAGACAGAACCCGGTATTTTAATGGACGTATTTGGGTACCGAAGTTTAAAGGGTTAAGAAAATTGGGTTTGGATGAGGCACATAAGATGAGATACTCGATACATTCCGGAGCTGGAAAGATGTATCAAGATATTAAGGCACACTTTTGGTGGCCAAATTTGAAAGCTGATATTGCAACGTACATCGGAGAATGTTTGACTTGCTCCAAAGTCAAGGCTGAACATCAGAAACCGTCAGGGCTGCTTCAACAACCAGAAATCCTAGAATGGAAATGGGAACGTATTACCATGGATTTCATCACGAAGTTACCAAAGACTGCATGGGGTTACGACACCATTTGTGTAATTGTCGATCATCTCACCAAATTTGCACATTTTCTACCTATGAAGGAAATGGATAAGATGGAGAAATTGGTACGATTATACATGAAGGAAGTTGTTTCAAGACATGGAGTACCTATCTCCATTATATCCGATTGCGACAGTAGGTTTACGTCAAGGTTTTGGCAATCACTACATGAAGCTCTAGGGACTCATCTGGATATGAGCACTGCATATCATCCTCAGACCGATGGGAAAAGTGAAAGGACCATTCAGAATCTTGAAGACATGCTTAGAGCATGTGTGATCGAATTCGAAAACGGATGGGATAAATATTTACCATTGGCAGAATTCTCGCATAACAACAGTTATCATACGAGTATTAATGCTGCACCATTCAAAGCACTTTATGGAAGAAAGTGTAGATCCCCTATCTGTTGGAACGAAGTAGGTGACAGACAACTGACTGGTCCCGAGATCATACATGAGACTATTGAAAAGATTGTACAAATCAAGGAGAGATTGAGGACCGCCCAAAGTCGTCAAAAGAGCTATGCTGATGTTCGAAGGAAGCCGTTAGAATTTTAGGTTGATGACATGGTTATGTTAAAGGTGTCACCTTGGAAAGGGGTGATACGCTTTGGTAAGAGGGGTAAATTGAACCCAAGATACGTAGGACCATTCAAGATCACCGAACGTATTGGACTGGTGGCTTATCGACTTAAGATACCACAACAACTTGCTGGAGTACACAATACCTTTCACGTCTCGAACCTAAGGAAATGCCTTGCAAAAGAAGACCTCACTTTTCCTCTTGAAGAAATCCAAATCGACGAGAAACTGCATTTTATAGAAGAACCTGTCGAAATCATGGACCGTGAAGTCAAACAGCTCAAGCAAAGCAACATACCTATAGTTAGGGTTCATTGGAATGCTCGAAGAGGTCCTGAGTTCACTTGGGAAAGAGAGTACCAGATGAAACACAAGTATCCACATCTGTTTACAAACACCACCCATTGAATAGGTACTACTTCAAATTTCGGGACGAAATTTCTTTAACGGGTAGGTACTGTGATGACCCGGATTTTTCCGACTACTTGATTATACTATTTACATAATTTAATAATTTTAACTTGATAAGCAATGAATTTTAATAAGTCTTGAGCCTCCGGAAAGAATTTTACATAAGCAGTTGACCACCCTTTTATTCGTACGATTTACGAACGTCATAACTTGTATTAATATATATGTATATATATATATATATATATATATATATATATATATATATATATATATATATATATATATATATATATATATATATATATATATATATATATATATATATAGATTTAACTTGAAAATATGATAATTAAATATCTCATTAAGTATATTAACAAAGTATTATATATATATTTTCATACTACTAATTTAAAGAGTTTTTGAACAATATATATATGTTACTATTTAAACGACGTAATTAACTTATGTTAAAATGTATTTACATATAATGTATTACGAGTGTAAATACATCCTTACAAGTATTGAATACACTTTATAATATACCAATACATATAAAGGATAGCTATACTCGTATTTCCGTTCAATTTCCTCAAGAATTCTACTCGCATTCATACGGTATTTTTACCCGTATTATACACAGCTTCTAGAAGTATTTACTATTAGTATATACCAATAGAAATCCGCAATTATTTGAGTAATATGTCATTTATGACCTAATCAATTTAATATGTCATCCATGACTTAATACATTTTAACTTATCTTAGATATTTTCACTAAAAACTAAATTTTCAAGCCTATAAATAAGCACCATTTCTAACTCATTTTTACACATTCATTTTCCAAATTCTACTTTCAATTTTCACACACACTTGCAAGAAAGTTAATCCTAAACTTGTTAGCAAAAAAAGTTAATCCTTCTAACTTGACTTTTAAAAATAACTTAACACATGTTTTATATCTATATGATATGCTAACTAAATGAGTTAAAACTTGGAAACACAAAAAATACCGTAAAACCGGACATATGCCGTCGTAGTAAACCCGGGGGCTGTTTTGGGTTGGATAATTAAAAACTATCATATTCTTTAATTTAAAAGTTGTTCTTTTGGAAAAATGATATTTCATATGAACATGATACTATATCCAAAAAACATGGTTAAACTCAAAATTGAAGTATGTTTTTCAAAATGGTCATCAAGATGTCGTTCTTTCGACGGAAATGACTACCTCTTTCAAATATGGATTATAACTTGTAACTCTGACTATAAACCACCACCTTTTCAGTTTAGTTTCACAAATTATAGTTCGTTATGAAACCATAGCAATTTAATTCACTCAAAACGGATTTATAACGAAGAAATTATGGGCAAAACAATATTGGTTAGAAATGGATAATTTGATTACGGGATTAATTAATTAAAATCTATACTAACCATACCCTAGCTAACTTTTCTTGTATTATACATGTATTCTAACATGTCATGCTTACACAATACGTCGGATAAATCAAAAGACACCACATACACAATACGTGTAACTACAATAGCGGTATTGTGGGTCATGATTGAGTCTTATAGAACACGTGTATACTATGTACTACTAATTGTGAACTACTAACTGTGGACTACTAACTGTGGACTACTAACATTGGATTGCTAACTTGACAACTTAAACAATCACACGTGATTGAAAATATAAACTTAAACAATCACGAGTGATTGAAAATATGAACTTAAACAATCACATGTGATTGAAGATATGATATGAATAATAGTTGTATTACATTTTGATATACAAATATATTTGTTACAGGTTCATGAATCCAAGGACGATGACCATATTTTTAATAAGTTGAAAACTTATTATTAATATACTTTTACTACCGTGAGTATATAGTCCCAGTTTTAAACTCTAAAAAAATTTTGAGATGAGAATACATGCAGTTTATGTTTTACGCCATGGACATAAGTACTTAAAATATATTCTACGTTGAGTTGTACCACTTTGCATATCTTCCCTAATAGCTTGGTAACTAATATTTACATGTTGTAAGAACATGTAAGCGAGAATCCTATTGATAGATCTATCGGGTTTGACAACCCCAACCGGGCTAGTCGCTCTAGTATCATAAACGGTTGCATAGTACTTCATTTTTACTACACTTGGTACAGTGTAGGGATATTTCATAATAAAGGAAATATGCTACATTTATGGTTAAGTATGGTTACCGAAGCGCTCAACAACTTATAGAATATCTTTATTAAAATATTTATAACTATGAAATCTTGTGGTCTATATTTATATCGATGCTAGATTTAAACCTATATATCTCACCAACCTTTGTGTTGACTGTTTAAGCATGTTTATTCTCAGGTCCTTAAGAAAGACTTCCGCTGTTGCATTATCTGAGCAAGCTGTGCATGGAGTCTCATGCTTTTGCTTAAATAAAGTGTTGCATTCAATAAAACCTTTGTCATGTATTATATTCGACTGTTATGTCACGTATGTAATATTTGGAAACCGATGTATTATGGGGATTATTCTTAAATAATCGCCTACTTGTTTAAAACATGCATAATGTATAATAATAGTGTGCTTTTTATGAAACGAATGCAATATTTTCTAAAACGTATCATATAAAGGTCAAATACCTCGCTATGGGACCAATGAATAACGTACCACGTTTATAGTAATATGGACGAGTCGTTTCAATATATATATATATATATATATATATATATATATATATATATATATATATATATATATATATATATATATATATATATATATATATATATATATATATATATAAATATAACTGTGCATATAATATTTTGAATTAATAAAGTACACTTAATCAATTTGAAATTAAAAATGTATAATAATAAATAAAATAATTAAGTTACTAATATATATTGCATAGGATATAAATATTAAATATTCAATATATTATTATTATATAGATAGATATATATATATATATGTATATATATATATATATATATATACAATTATTAAATATTACATGATCAATAATATGTGATGTTAATATATTAAATTAAATTACAAATTAAGACATAGTTGTTATTGTAATATTATTATTACTTTCAGTATTACTATTAATATTAGTATTATCATTATCATCATTATTATTATTATTATTATTATTATTATTATTATTATTATTATTATTATTATTATTATTATTATTATTATTATTATTATTATTATTGTTGTAATTGTAAGGTTATGATCATCAAATTAAAAAAAATAAAAAAATAAATCAAATCTAAATATTAATATAAAAATAATTAAAAGTATAATTTAGTTGTAATTTAAATGTCATTAGTTATTATTAAAAATTTCATTATTAACAATTGTTATTAATAATTATCATTATTCTTGTTACTAATATTATATATTCATTATTATTATTAATATAAGTATTATTATAAGAACTATCATTTATATTGATATTACTAATATTATCATCATTATAATTATGATTTTAGTTATTAATATGATTATTATTATTATTAGTAATATTTTGATATTATTCTTATTATTATTATTATTAATATCCTTATTATTAATTCTATTATTATTATTATTATTACTAATTATAATATATTTATTTAACAGAATTATACTTATTAAAAATTAAATATCAAAATTTAGTTAATATATATAATCAGATAAAAACAAATTCTGTTACGAATCAATATCAGATTTATATTTTTGTCGTCCTTTTTGTCTGCTCGATTAGAAAAAAATGTCCATCCTTTTGATACCAAAACAAAATTTATCACATCATTCACTGCATCAAATATTCGATTCTCCTTTTTATATACAGCCATCTCCATCTGTAATTGAGGAACTTAAAAACAGAAATTACATATAGCAACTCGTCAACCCTCTGTTCTTGAACAATTTTATCAAAAACTCGAATTAGAATGAATTAACAAAATCTATTAAAGCAATAATGTTAGGAATCGTCCATCTGATCTGATTGTAAGTTTTCAACCTTCAATTCATTCTATCGAATTATAATTTTGAAGTCAAAGTTTTATTCTAAAAAGTCAAAAATTATGTTCATTGTAAAATTCGAATTTGTTTTATGATTTCTCGTATAATTGATGATCTATAATGATTATAGCAATGATGTACAACATAATTCATGTTGTAATCATAATCTATAACAACCTTAATTTTAAATTCAATGTTTGAGTTCATAACACTCTTGACTGTGATAAGCCTTAGTTTAAATTCGAATGCATTTTTTAAAATCTAGAATTACAGAAGTGTTAAAAATTATCTATACAAACTTTCTGTAAAGTTTTAGTTTTCAAATCTTTCAAGCAAATTCGAATTTCAGAAGTCAAACTCTAAAATAAAAAAGTCAAACATTTGATCCATCAAGAAATTCGAATTAATTCTGATGTTATAAGTTCAATTAGTAATTTAGAAAGTTTTCAGGGATGATTTAACATATATTTAATGTTGAAAATATAACCTAAAACGATTTGGATTTTTAAAATTAAAATTTGAGTTTTGATAGTGTTCTTGCTACCGTCGTATGATTTCTGTCTGATAATCAACAACAAACCACAACAGATCAATTCTACTTCAAATACAAGTCCTAAATTAAACTAGTAAATCGTTGTTATGATAGAATTTACCTTGGTCGACTTATCTGATATTAAAAGAATAATAGGGTTAAATATAAACAGATAAACTGGAACGGATCAATGGTTAGGGTGCTTGTCGGGGTAGCGTGAGGTCACGGGTTCAAGCCCGACTGGTGGCAGTTTTTTTAAAAGCATATATTAGTAAGGTAGTTCTCTTCATTTTTATTATTATTATTATTATTATTATTATTATTATTATTATTATTATTATTATTATTATTATTATTATTATTATTATTATTATTATTATTATTATTATTATTATTATTATTATTGATATAATTATTGTTATTATTATTATTGTTATTGTTATTACTAGCAATTATAATTATTATTAGTATTATAACTATCATTACAAGTATCATAATCACTATTATTATTTTTATTATTTTTATTATTATTATTATTGTTATTATTATTATTGTATTATTAATTATTGATATTATTACTAAGTATTATAGTTATTATTATTACTAGTGTTACTAATAAGTATTAGTTATCTTTTATTATTATCATAAATATAAATACAATTATAATTATCATTAGGATTAAGATTATGATTATTATTATCATTATTAGTATGAAAATAATATACTTTATTATTATTTCCATTAATACTAATATTAGGATCATTTTATGATTATTAAGTATTAGTATTAATATAAGTGTTTTTATTAACATTATCATTATTATTATGAATATCATTATAAATGAATTATTATTCAAATTATTATCATTAGTAGGGAAATGGTTATTTTTATAGCTATTATTACTATTAATATTATTATTGTTATCAGAAATACTAAAAGTATCATTATTTTTAAATCTATCAAATTATTAAAAATTAGTATATTCCTTAATAATATTATTAGTAGTATCATTATTATTAATATTATAAGTATTATAAAATTATTATTTTATACAAAAACATATTTAATACATGTAATTAAACTATATTAATATCTTATTCATTAAAATGAATATATTTAATCAAATAATGAAATATATAAGTTATTAATATAAAAATTATATCACTGATAATAATATATATTTGTTCGACTACAAGTATATGTTTTAATATTTATATGAATGATATAGGTTCGTGAATCCGAGGCCAACCCTACACTTGTTCAATGTCGTCATATGTATTTTTACTACAAAATACAGTATAGTGAGTTTCATTTGCTCCCTTTTACTCTTTACATTTTTGGGCTGAGAATACATGCGCCGTTTTTATAACTGTTTTACTAAATGCTTTGAGATATATTTTTGAACTGAGAATACATAAACTGCTTTTATAATCGTTTGATAAAATAGACACAAATATTCAAAACTACATTCTATGATAGAATTATTTGGATTCAGAGATTCGATTTCTATAAAGATTGTATTATCGACCATCGGTGAGATGATTTTGTCATTGCACGCACGCATTAGCTCCCGAAATAGTTCGATTTTGTAGTTAGTAACGGAGAGATGATTTTGTCATTACACGCACGCATTAGCTCCCGTTTTAGCTACCATCGGCGAGATGATTTTGCATTGCACGCACGCATTAGCTCCCGATGTATTGTATTGTATTGTATTGTATTGTATTCGATTTTGTAGTTAGTAACGGGGAGATGATTTTGTCATTGCACGCACGCATTAGCTCCTATTTTAGCTACCCTCGGAGAGATGATTTTTCATTGCACGCACGCATTAGCTCCCGTTGTAAATTTATATTGTATTAACTACCACGGTGAGATGATTTTGCATTGCACGTACGCATTAGCTACCATTGGTGTGTTGTTTGAAAGGTTCCGGTATTCTTCATATGAATGATTTTACAGCAGGAGTAGACCTGCACAGATTGTTTTCTAAATATGAGTATCTTGTGGTCTATTATACTATTGGAAATGATTATTTATAATAAACTAATGAACTCACCAACCTTTTGGTTGACACTTTAAAGCATGTTTATTCTCAGATGTGAAAGAAATCTTCCGCTGTGCATTAGTTCATTTTAAGGACATTACTTGGAGTCATTCATGGCATATTTCAAAAGACGTTGCATTCGAGTCGTTGAGTTCATCAAGATTATTAGTAAGTCAATTATAGTTGGATGTATTATGAAATGGTATGCATGCCGTCAACTTTAGATGTAAAGAAAGTTTGTCTTTTAAAAACGAATGCAACGTTTGTAAAATGTATCATATAGAGGTCAAATACCTCACGATGTAATCAACTATTATGAATCGTTTATAATGTATATGAACTGGTCATTTCAGAAAGCGCAACTGCAGTTTGTTTCTTGCACTGCCAGGTCACCAGCCTTTCACCTAAAAATTGACATCCTCCTGATGTAGATTTGTTGTTGATTTTGCAAGTCTGAATCACTATATGCTGCAAGATCAAACTTTCTTCGTTCGAATACCAGATGCTGAGATTTGGAGAATGTAACAGATAACGAAGAATTCTTTTGGTAGCTGTAAGATGAACTGTATTCGGATTAACTAGATAATGAGCACACAGACATGTTGCGAACATAATATCCGGCCTAGATGCAGTGAGATACATGAGTGATCCGATGATTGCTCGATAGTATGTAGGATCAACAGGCTCCCCTTCACAGTCTAACGAAATACCGTGATTCACAACTAGTGGGGTACACAGGACGTTCTTGAGTCATACCGAAACGTTCGAGTATATCATTTACATACTTTGCTTGATGAAGAAAAATTCCATTATCAGTCTGTTCGACTAGTAAACCAAGAAAGTAGTGTAAGAGACCCAATTTGCTCATTTTCAATTCCTCCTTCATAACCTGCTCAAACTCATCGATGAGTTCCTGCTTTGTAGAACTGAAAATAATGTCGTCTACATAGATCTGGACCAAAATAATATCATTATCTTTAACCTTCGTGAACAGAGTAAAATCTACCATGCCCATTTGATAACCTTTTTTGATCAGATAACTTGACAAACGTCCATACCAAGCTCTTTGGCTTGATGTAAACCATATAGGGCTCTTCGTAAACGGTAAACTTTGTCAGGATGAAGATGATCTTCAAAACCCGATGGTTGATTAACATATACTCTTTCATTTAGCTTGCCATAAAGAAATGCACTCTTTACATCCATTTGAAACACTTTGAACTTCATAAATGAAGCAAAAGTCAAGAAAATGCAAATGGCTTCCAATCTGGCAACATGAGCAAATACTTCATCATAATCGAATTCAGGATCTTGCTGATAACCTTTAGCAACTAATCTTGCTTTGTTATGGATAACATTGCCATCTTTGTCAAATTTGCACTTCCAAACCCATTTGAGATCAATTACTTTAGCACCATGTGGCTTAGTAACTAGCTTCCAAATATCTAAACGATGGAATTGCTGATTCTCTTCTTTCATTGCCATGACCCAATCAACATGCTTCAAGGCTTCCTTTGTTGTCTTTGGCTCTATTCTAGAAATATGACATGAGTACTCGTAGTATGCAGAATCAGCTATCATGTGAGTATCAACTTAACCATCAAACTGAACTTGCCTTCTTGTTCTGGCACATGCATTTGGATCTCTAATAATATTCTCTCTAGGATGATCAGCTGTAGTTCTGGGAACTGGTTGTGCGGGAACATGTATCTCATGATGTAGATTCGTAGTATCACCAATATCTTCATGATTATCAGAACTCTCACTTGAAATATCAGATCCGCATGTATCACACACTGGATTAACGTCTTAATCTAAATCTTGAACTGGTTCATCGACAGTGGGTAATGGAGTTGGAGTTGGTGTAGGTGCAGATACTTCTGGTTCATTTTGTAAATCAAACAGCATTTGTAACTCAACTTCATTCTCCGTCTGATCTGGAGCAAGATTGAATGAGTCAATCAGCTCATCATAGTTGTAAATCCAAGGATGACTCTTAGAAGCACTCTTTGTATAATTCCTTTGGACATCAACTTCAGACCATTCTTCAACACATCTTGTCTCATTGTTGAAAACTCACTTGTTAGGAGAACTATACCCAAGATATAGTCCAGTAACCACTTTTGAATCAAACTTACTTCCTGGTTTTCTCTTCAAGATGGTACACGGTGCACCAAATGGTTCTAGATGCTTCAAAGATGGTTTTCTCCCATGCAATAGCTCATAGCAAGTTTTACCAAGTCGTTTAATAGTCAGAACTCGATTCATAGTGTAACACGCATTTGCAACATCTTCACTCCAAAAATGAACAGGTAACGATGAGTCTGCTAGCATTGTTCTAGCTGTCTCGATCAATACTCTATTCTTTCTTTCAGCAACACCATTCATCTGAAGAGCGTATGCAGAACTGAACTGCATATTGATACCTTTTTCGATACAAAAACCTGTAAGATACTGATTCTTGAATTTTGTACTGTTGTCGCAACGAATCTTTCTTACCTTTAAATTGAAACCTGTCTCTAATCGATTGATTAGCACTTTTAAGTTTTCAAACGTATCGGACTTCTCTTTCAAAAACATTACCCATGAAAATCTTGAATAATCATTAGTTACAACCAGACAATACTTACTTCCATCAATGCTTTCAAAACGAATTGGACCGAAAAGATCCATATGTAACAATTCAAGTAGAGTAGAGATTGGATTATACTTCACCAGCTTATGAGCTTTCTTGTTCTGCTTACCCTTCTTACACGGAACACATGTTCTTGGAATCTGAAATGATCGAAGATCAACACCTTCTACAAGATTGTTGTGGACAAGGTGATTCTTTTTTCGAAAACTTTAATGACCCATGCATTTGTGCCAAGTAATGGAATCTTGTTCAGTTGCTTTAGAAACAAAAGCTTGATGATGTTCAGCAGTTGAAGTAGCAAATCAGCTTGTCTAGGAGCCTTCATCAAAATCATTTCTGGAGGAATCACAAACTCTGGTTTCAAAATGTAGCTGAATTCGTCATCAAATGCTACCTTAAAAGATTTTTCACAGATTTGTGAAACGACAACAAATTGTTTGCAAGCTCTTGACAGTAGTTCACTTTGTCAAAACTAACTTTTTCATTCTTCAATAAACCTTGAGCTGAAATGTGACCTCCTTTATCTCCTGCAAATGCTACATAACCTCCCTTAATTGGGTGTACATCCGAATGAAGAGATAACTGTCCAGTCATATGTCTCGAAGCGCCACTATCCACTATCCAGGTGTTGTTTGCAGGTACCCTGGTTCCCTGCACATCACATTAAGAAAATTAATTGATAATGGGAACCCATGCCCGGACAGCAGTAGGTTGTCCATTAACACCCATAGCTTGAACTTTCATTCTTTTCCCGTTTGAGTCCGGTGGAATCTCATCATTAGAAACCGTAAACTTAGACAGTTTAGAAGTAGCAATATTGCTCTTCTGGTTTTTCACATTTTGCTCATTTTCAGAGCGATTCACTCATGGTCTGGTACGAGAAAAGTATTTTCGACGGCTAGCTTTTTGCGAAGGCGATCGTGCCTTTGGTTCAAAAGCTCTTCTATGATCACTTGATTTGGAAACTCTTGCCTCAGTATCCTGTTTAGGAACCTTAACCATCACAGAAGAAATTGACCTATTGAAGTTCTTTCTCTTATACTCTCCATAGACAACATTTGTGGTATGATTTTTAACATGAACTTCATCATTAACAGGTGAACCTATTTTATGAGCATAAGATGATCTGCGATCATCATATGTGAGGTCAATCTTCTGTCTGGGTGATCTATATCTTCTAGGACAATTAGCAGTAATATGTCCAATAATAGCATAATTAAAACATTGACGAAACTCCCTATATCCTCTAAATTCATACACATTATTAGAGTTTGAAGATGGCGGATCTTGTGTTCTTACAAACACAGGAGAATCATTTGTTTTATTTCTTGGAACAGGCTTAGCTGTAACAGGAGGAACTAGTCTGTTAGCAAATTTAGGATTTCTTAAAATTTTAACAGGACATTTTGGTGTTCTAACTCTACTTGTCTTAGAGTTATCTCCTAATCCAGTTTTCCTATCATCCTCATGATCTAGAGCACCTTCAGCAGTATGACCAGAAGTTGTATTCTTAGTTGAACTACATTTTTTATTCTTTTCAACATAATCTTCATAACTAGGAGGGATACAATCTTCTGGTCGACCTTTAACTACTTTTGCATTAACAAATATGTTCTGAAAAGGAGGAGATGCATAACTATATCCAATACCCTTGCCCTTGGTGTCATTAAGTTCCACCATTAATGCATTCTATTGTGACGCACTTGCCCAACACTTCATTTTAATTGAAATTGCTTCTAAATCTGCTTTAACGCATTCATTTTCTTTCTTTAGTTCATTAATTGTGTCAACACGTTTAATTAAAGCTTGATTTATGTCAAAGTTATAACATTTAAGATCGTGAAGTTGTTTTTAATAAACTTTGATTTACTCTTTCAATTCATTTTCAACCTTAGTGGTCACATGGTCTGCGTGGCATTTTTCTTTCATCTCCTCATATGCCTTTGTTAAATTATCTATGGTTATCATAGATTCAACGCATTTAACACATTCAATAACAGTAGATGGATCAGAAGATACATGTTGAGCATTATTTGATGAAGAAGTCTCAGCCATAAATGCAAAGTAATTTGTCTTCTTCCCATCATCGAGCTCATCTTCTGATTCTGACGAGTCTGTAAGGAACTCTGATGTATCAGCATCTTTACCCAAATGAATCTGTTCAAGTCTATCCCAAATATCTTTGGCTTTAGTTAACCCGGAGACCTTCTCAAGATCACTTTTTGATAACAACTACTTAGTAGGTCTACTGCTTGCTTGTTCAAGGTTTCAAAATCAGTTTGGTTAACTCCAGTAAGATCAGTTTCATTTTCAACTTCTGAGTCTTTCACTCTCAAAATCTAAATCCTTACCCATAAGAACTAACATCTCCAACTCTTCGGCAATCATTTTACTCCATTCGTCTAGGTCTTTATCAGCATCAACCAATGTTTCTTTACTTTGATCAGCTTCTAGACTTTCTTCAAACACTAAGGTATCACCATATTTATCCTTCCAACTGTTGAAGTAGAAGTCCTCTGACGATGTTGGTGAAACACTTCCAGATTCAGGTGTATGAGGAACTGAATCACGTGCCTTCTTGAATTTGTCTTTAACCTGTTTCTGAATCTTCTCTTTCCAAATTGTTCGAGACAATCTTTCAGCTCTTTCAGCACGAGCAGTCAGCTTCTTAACTAAATTCTGATCAATAACACAATCTTCTTCAGATTCGGTGATCTTTGCCATGTTAGCTTTAGGTTGTTGATCATCTATATTCAATTTGATAGACCAATCATCATCATCTCCATGAATGACAACCAACACTTTGTTAGGAGTCTCAGCTATTTCTTGTTCATTTACTTTATCAGTAATGTAGATCTCACGCTTAGTAATTTGACTCTGAGAACTGTAGTTCTGATTCTTGAACGGATTACGATTACCCTGCTTCTTTTATTTTGTGCACTATCTTGAAAAATGACCTAATTCTCCACAGTTGTAACAAGTAACAGTATTCATATCAAAACCCAATATTGTATCTTTTGTCAGACTGATCGATTTTCCAGTTCACTTCGTAATCTCTTGCTCTTCTCACAAGATTTGCCATACCCCACATAATATCCATCTTTTCTGCTTCATCTCTATCTAGTTGATGATAATCTTCTGTTGTTAGATGAATGTTACCCACACGACCATTAAGATAACTATCATAAGAATTAACCAGGCTTGACAGTAAAGCTATATCCTCACTAATCTTTTCTTTCCCAACTTTCCTTATGTTTTCAATCTTAAGTGCAGAAAGAACATCTGATGCAGTAAGTGTACATGACTCTGTAGTGTTGGAAGTAGGCTGTGATTGAGTATTGAGAGAACATGGTGAACCTTGTGGTGGATACGAAGGTTATTGTATAGGTGCACCGCTGACATTCAAACCATACATATTCTGATTGTTCGTAGTAAAAGCTATTTGAAATGGTGCATGAGCTGACTTAGGCGGTGTGTAACCATTTGGACAATACATTTTCGTGTCTTGAACTTGTTTAGACCTCTTGACTTTGTTTAACAACTCTAATTCTTCTTCCTGAAGTCTTGCAATAAACGAGTTCACTGTAGCAGTAGCAAGTTCTCCACTGGTTTTCATAGTTAATACAAAACCATTCCATTCTAAAGGTAATGCTCCAGCTAGACATGTTACTTTGTCTTTCTCAGCAATTGTCACATCATGCTTGTGTAGTTCAGCTAGCAAATGACGATATCTTTCAACCAATTCCATAATAGATTCTCCGACTTGCCAGTGAAAACGATCAAAATCAGCTTTCAATTTTAAACCTTTTCTAGTTCTGTAAGATGTATTTCCTTCATTGAAAGTATGAAGTGCTTCCCATATATTGAATGAGTTATCATGACACAGAAATTGATGGAAAACCGGACCATCAAGAGCACTTGTCAAGTTACAGTACATCTTTTTCTCCAAGTTATACTCTTCACGTTCTTCCGAAGGCATATTATGCAACGTATAAAATTCATTTGTAACAGGTGAACGTGGCCATTGAAATTCGGCTTCAATGTACTTCCAAAGCTTCGTGTCCTAACCATCAGACCAAATCTTAAATCTTGACTTCCAAGTGGAATAGTTATCCATATTCATTAACCTCGAACATTTCGTACCACTTTCGGATTCACTCTCAGCAAGGAGTAATCGTTGAGTCATATTCGTAATACTCTGAACTAACGGTGCAGCTAATGCATAATCATTTGAATTAAACATCTTGAAAAATCTTACCAAAGGGTAAACCGTTCGGTTCAGGAGATCAACCGTACGTGTCACAACTTAAGCGTACGTGTGACTAAACTAATCAAAAGAACCAATCACCAAACCTCAGACGTGCGAGTCAGGATCACCCGTGTGATTACTCGTACGTGTCACAGTCTCCCGCTTGATCACTCGTGTGATCAGACTATAGTCACTTAACCTCAAAAGGTTATGCTAAACCGTGTGTGTGAGTTCACGAGTGATGTCAACCGTCTGGTCAACCGCACGAGTGAGCCAGAAATTTTGCCCTACTCATGTGAGCTGCTATTCTCACTAATTTACTCAAAAACCCTAGAAATTGATGTTAAACCTCAATTTATTCATCCACAAGCTAGATTAGCACTAAACTAACATAAACACACTCTCTAATCACAATTACACACGTAAAATGACTCCTTTTTGATCAAAATCACTCTTAAACTCAAAAACCCAAAATAACAAACTCTTTAATCACCAAAAATCACTAGATGATGTTGAAATCAAAACCAAGGCTCTGATACCAATGATGAAACATGACTAGGAACTTCGAAATCAACAGGTTTAATCCATACAAAGGCGGAATTAGTGAATCAAACCAATCTAGTGAAAATTGTGCTTTTTGGGATTAATTTAGTCAAACCACAGCAACGGATTGTGTGATTAGATTAACACCTAGAGCTATTATTCACCTCTTTAGCGATTTGGGTTGAGAGAGAATCGGATAAGGCTACCAGATCTGAGTGATGTGTGTGTAATGAGAGGCTTAACCTAAAATGAAGAATATAACACTTAAATACCCCTGCTGTTGAGTCAACAGCGCGAGTCAGCTCTCACTCGTATGAGTGATCTGCCTCAGCCGTGTGGGTGATCACTCACTCGTGTATGTTTAGTCAGATTATATTTGTGACTCAGCTAAGCTCAATCGTGTATATGAGCTTGTCACCGTACGAGTGAGACTTCACTCGTACGTGTGACAGAGTATAATATAGTCAATTATTTCTTTTTGCGTTCCTGTAGTATCTGTAATCACATATAGACACATATAGGATAATAACGAGCGATCATGGTAGCCCATAAACTGAAGTACTAATCACAAACGTAAGCTAGATGTCTAGGGACTTACAGAAAATGCATCAACAGTTTCAAAAGTTAAAAATGTGTGTATAACAGATTAGAATTTCAGCTGGGAATAGTGGTTGGGCCATATTTAATGAATTCATTTTTTATTTGTTTGGCTCAAACAACATGGCCCAAAAAACATGGTCGTCGATCAATAGTTAAAGCATTGTTATATTTTTTTATTTACTCCATAATTTTCAAACCTAGCTAACTCAAGTCTCAAACCATGGCTGCTCATTCGTCGTACTCTTCAAACAACACGAATCCAATGCCAATTAGTGCAGAAATTGGTTACAACAAGATGAACTAAGAAAGGTTTGACTAGTCATGTTAGATATAGCAATATAAATAACATCACAATCCACATAATACGAAGGAAACATGGAAGAAATATAATCAACTGATCATATATATGATAATAGAAATTACTACTAACATCTACATTAATTATCTGGGTAACATTTATACAAAATCTAAAAAATACCAACATAAATCTAGTTTTTTTTTCTACTAATATTTACATTCACCGGGTAACATACCCAAATTGGCATGCAAAAACACCCAACTCATAGGCCCAAAAACACGACATGCATTCTGGTATCCTCATTTCAAACCCACTCGCTTGGATGTGCGGAAAATAACCCTTGTGGCCGGAGTTAGGGCAACGCGTTGCCAAGTCATCAAAAGGACGGCAGTTATGTAACCATAATTCATGCAACAAAT